>NC_136935.1:37379374-37526874 GCF_949987615.1 Pollachius pollachius | reverse complement strand
TTGTATATCTTTTTGCTTCCAATCTCCAACTGATGGACGGAGTTGTGTTCTCCTTGGCCACCCTGCCCCTTCAATTTTTAAATATATTTTATTTATTTGCATAATCTTAGATGGAAAATGTGAAGAACTAGATAATTCGATCTCGTATTTGAAGTAAGTAGCAAGTATAAATGGTACAAGTAACGGTATGAAAATGTCAATGGTAGTCGTTGCATTAAAAAAGTGTTGATGGTAAATGTAACTGTATGTAAGTGTTAATGGTAGTGGTAACAGTATAAAAGTGTTAATGGTAGTCAGCGGCAGTATATAATTATTATTAAATATATATATATATAGTTCTCAGAGAATAACTCTGAAAACTCCTTACAGCAAAAGTACATCAGATTATATTTTGTCCAAGCGATGCACCATTAACCACTCTAGCTCTAATCAACAACAATCTCACTGAACGAGAACCCAGCCAGCCAACCCACCTTTCAACCACGAAGAGATCCATAACAAAACAAACACAATGAAGAAGTCTGGCAGTACCACCACGCACACACGCCTGGGTGGTTTGCATGTAATTACTTCTTAGGAAAAAATGTGGATGTTTTCTGTTGTGTTTCAGGTTTTGTTGTTCCGCTCCGTCTCATCGTCTTTGTTGATGACATGGTCGCAGCCGGGGGCCGCCAAGTTCAACCACCAACCTCTGTGTGTGTGTCTCTCTCTCTCTCTCTCTCTCTCTCTCAGTCTCTCTCTGTCTCTCTCTCTCTATCTGTCTCTCTCTCTCTCTCTCTCTCTCTCTCTCTCTCTCTCTCCCTCGCTCTAGTTGACAGGACTCCTGCCGACACATGGAAGAGTATAGATTACATAATAATTCTGGTGTGTGAGTTATATTCAAATTAAGTCTTTGGTAAATAATGAAGGTAGTAATGCTAGATTCACTGTATAAACCATTGCTCTGTAAATTGAATGTCCCGGTGGGGTCCAGTGTCCTGTGTATGTGTGTCAACGGCCGTGACACACACGCACACACACACACACACACACACACACACACACACACACACACACACACACACACACAGACACACACACATTTTAATTCTTTATTTGAATCAACCAATAACATTAAAAGAAACAGGATTCAAATATTTCAGAGATGAGATAGGTCTTTGTTCAAGGGTACAAAAAGCATCTCCTGCGCCATACTGCCAGACTGCCTATCACTGCCAATATGGAGCAGAACTTTGCTTATTGTTTAGATTTTCTGATGGAGAGCCCTGCCAGCCTTAACCCACTGAAAACACGGTTGTGGACATGCCCCAAGCTGCCAAAAATAAACACTATTAGCTTGCATTGGTAGCCTAGGTCACTTAGTATTTCCAGAATGGGCTGGTATTTTATCGTTGAAAGCAATTTCCATGTACAGATCAAACACACAGCCTATCTCAAGTAAGAGCACTTCCCTGCCGTCTCTGTTTACAAAGACAACATCAGGGGTATTTGGGATGTTACAAAACATCAATAGAGCTGTTAAACCATTCCGGCATGATTCGTGAATGTATGTACATGGTCACATTTTCTGTAAATACTTCTTTAACATGCTGGAAATCAGATCGACAAGTCGGTCATGGCGTGCAATATACAGTCCTTTGTACATATAACAGCCATTCACAATATGGGCAACTGATTCAAGTTGATGGCCAGAGTGCATTATACAGTGTGGATGGTGGTGTGCAGGGTACCATAATGCCAGATTTTATTTGGTAGGTAGCACCTGCAGTCTAGCTTTGGCAGTGAAACAGAGGATGTCCTCCTCAACAGCAGCATTTCTGCATGGAGTGGGAAGCAGAGTGGTCGGCAAAGTCTAGGCATGCAAGCTTTCCCTGCATTCTAAGTCCAGTCCAGTGTTGTTTGTTCACTGTTTTTTTTTTCTGTTTTATGTTAAGAAGGAATCTCCTTGCTGTTGTGTTCTGTAGTGTGTGTTGTGCCTTGTTGTGGTAGACAGTAGACTCTGCGGTTACAGATGTGTCTGTGACAACTGCATCAGATGCCTGTGGTGCTGTTTGTGAGTTGTGTTGTGTCCATTCCAGTTTGACTGTCATTCTGTTGCACAGATCATTTAGGGCCGGCCAGTCCGACCGAACTCCCAAGCCTGCAGCTTGTGTGTCCAGTTTCCTGCTGCTTTTCCTCCTAAAGCCGAGGAAGCTGTCCTGGCCTGCTTTGGCCAGAGGGACCTCCCTCTTCCTGAGGTCCAGCAGGAGGGAAGCTCTGGCAAGCTCTCTGACAGTGGCGTCATCATTGTTGAGCATGCTGATAAGGTGTGTCAGCCTGGTAGCAGTGTATACCCATTCCACATTTGGGACACCCAGCCCCCCATCTTTATGCGAGAGGAAGATAAGATCCCGTGTAGAGTGTGAGTTCAGCCCTAGCCATTTTTGACAGCCTGCACTGTTTTATTGTTCATGTCCCGTACGACATTTTGCAAAGAGATGTTGTACCTTTGCCAGGGCCACCTCTCTGATAGTGTCCAGTTTCATGACTACAGGGAGTGGGGAGGAATCAATTAGATCAATTATGTTCTTATAGGCACAGAATGGGCTCTGTGAGTGGGTGTCCACAGATCACCTGCAGGAAAGATCCCTTATATACATCCGTTATGATGTCTACAAAAGGCTGAGGTAGATGGATCTCCTAGACAGATCAAAATCCAGGAATACAGTATAAAGTTTACATAATTCATGTTTAAAATCATCAACTCCAGTTTTAAGGCAGAACACATGCTCGTTCATACCCTGTCTGTCTATGTAAGCTTTTTGCTTTTGGTGAGAGGATGCCTGTGTCTACAAGCCATGGGAGGATGCGGCCAAGCAGACATTTCCTAAAGATTTTGTAGACAGTGGGAAGGAGAGAGATGTCTCTCCATGTGGATGGGTTGCTTGGAATGTTGTCTTATTTAGGTATTCTATGGATGAGGGCCCCCTTCCATGATCCTGGCACCTTTCCATTAATCAGACAGGTGTTAAATAAATATGTTAGTATTTAGGTGGACTGGGGTTTTCTGGCTTTAATGGTCTCATATGTCACCCCATCGTATCCACTGGCACTGTTATTTGGCAGGTGGGAAATAACTATCTACTTCTTCAAAAGTGAATTTAGCAGTGGATGGATAATAATCTGGGATAACTGTCTCTATGCTTGTGGACCAAGGGGGCGGGGTCAGCGTTTGGGTCGGGGATGATTGACATTTGGCCATATAGTACTTTTAAACGTCAGTAGTATCATTGACAGTTGGCGGGGGGGAGGGAAACATGCTATTCTTTAGAATTATGTCAATAGCTTTGGACCTGCGGTGCTGCCATAGGTATGACGGTTTGTCTCTGCTTGCTGTCCATTGGTGTTTGTGGTGTTCGTCTGCTGCTCCTCTGCTGAGCGATGGTTGGATGACGTCTCTCACGAAGATCAGCTGTTTCTCAATCCAGGAACTAATGGAAGCCGATGTAACACACACACACACACACACACACACACACACACACACACACACACACACACACACATATATAAACACAGTCTTAGACCCCACCCACCCACACTCTGATATCCCCCAGTTTGCTACCCACACAATCTTTTACCCGCACATGCATACATTCTCAATAACGACTCTCAAATAAAATTCTCAAATATTCCTCCACCTTGTGCTACAGGTGGGCTGTCATGGAGCTGCTGCCATGGTGTTTGCAGTGATGCAAGGATTCACCATGGCAGCCAGGCTGCTCCAGAGGTCCCCGCCCCCGGCCCCCCACCCCACACACACACACACACCCTCACACACACACTTGTGTACATCTCTTTAGACTCATTTGAAGCAGAAAGAGATTGAGAACGCTGCAAAGCGCCCATAAACCAGACACTTCAGCGTATGCTCGTGTTAAGCGTGGCCAGCGTCGTGCAGCCCAGCCCAGCCCAGAACACACAATGTTCTCTGCTCCGCTCCCCCTCCTTGCTTCCCCTCCTACGTGCGCGGTCTTGGCTGTAAACCGAGGAGAACAAAGAGGGCCTGATGGAGAACGTGAGCGGGAAGTCCTCTGACCGTATGGTCCCTCATCTTAACTTCTTTCCACCGGTGCTGATAGGGTCGCTGTGGTCAATTGCTTTCGACGGAGTCATTGATTATTTGGTGAACTCCTCCTGCTATAGAGAAGCACTATGGGTGGGTTCTGCAGGAGTACTTACACATGACAATGCTAGGCTGAGCAGAATGCATTAGAGCCAGAAGCCAAGACGTGCATTAGAATCCCAGGTAAACAGACAAGACGTGACACCCTTTGTGATTTCCCGTCCTGTCATGATGATCTGAGTGACGGAGAGACCCCGCCCGAAGCTGGCAGTCGCATCAATCTGCGTTCTGTCACTTTCTTTTAAGGTTGCTATGCAAAGTTTTTTCGGGTAACCAAGGAAGGTTGGTGCAAAAAATAAATTGGGTTCCACAGCAGCAGCGATGTGTTTTCATGATGGAGAGACGAGATCCACTGAATGGCGTGTAATACAACAACACAACTAATTGGTTACATTAGTCAAGTTATAGCTGTGATTCGGCAAGTCGGCCAACCGGAAATCTTTCTTTTGAGTTATATATATATATATATTTATATTGTTAGATGTGTTGTGTGTGTGTGTGTGCCTGTGTGTTTCCTGAGGCCATCCTTTCGTGTGTATATTCACGTCAGTTAACCGAGCAGGCTGACTCAAACCCTGTGGGATTATTAAACATAGCACACAATCTCTCGCCATATCCGCTTTTCTTTCCTCCCTTTGCCTGGCTTCCCTTGTCTCCTTCTTCCTTTTGTCTCCTTTTTCCCTTTTATTTTCTCTCTCCCCTTCCTCTTTTCAGTTGTCTATAGCTCCCTATTTTTTTCCCTCCCTTTATCTCCCCATTTCTCTTCTACCCTTTCTCCCTTCATTCTGCTTTTTCTTTAGTTTCCTCCATTTGCTTGTCTACACTTGCCTCCTCCCTCCCTTCTTCTTTTTACTTGTTTACCCCCCTCCGTGTTATCTTTCACAGTACTTGCGTGGAAGGGAAAGGCACAGACTTGGCAAAGTGTGCATGGTGATTATATGAACCCTGGCTGTCTATCTTGCTATAATTACCGAGCTAGTCGATCGGAAGGGAGAATTCATGAATGCCAGCCTGACCCCGAAGTTTCTTGATCATGGCGATGGAGGAGGGATTTTTTTAAGGGAGCTAACGCTCAGAATAGCAGCATAATGATGCTTTAAACTCACTGAATGTTCTGATCCCAGAGTTTGAGAGTGATGCTGACCTTTCGCTAAAGCACAGGGGTGTGTTCATAAACATTTTATTTATTTTTAAAGGGGCATGGGTTGGTTGGTTTGAGCAATAGAGGGATTTTCAATCAGAAAGATATCATTAGGACGGCTGACATTCTGCCAAGGGTCTTTACTGGGCAAGAAGAGATAGGAATGTTCGCCGGAGCTTGGGCAGACATGGCTCTTTTGGTGCTTTTGGTTAATAACATTCTTCAATGACTTGGCAAACGAGGTTAAATATAGGCCAGGGAAACCGGAGACAATCAGTGCATGAGAGAGAAAGTAGTTTCTGTGTGACTAATGTATATATTGTGTTTGTTGTGGTGCTGTAACACCCACCCTCTGTCACCCTAATTTTAATGACTAGCTCCTTCTGTATTTTCTTCATAAGCCTTAGAGAATCTGGTGTTGGGACAGCTTGCCGCGAGAACCTCTATTATCAGGACTGAGTTTGTAAAAAAATATTTGTATGAATATAGATAAGATCATTTTCTGACACTTTCTCTTCCTTCTCAAATCATTAAAATGGATAATTCACTCGTTTTTTTTGATTTATGAGTTGTATTGCCTGTGTGATGCTATTATTGTGGATGGATAAAGGAACTTCATTGTTTATGTTAATAACAGTATAAAGGTATAATGAAGGTATATAGAGGTAGTATCCACGCTTTGAGCACTCAAAGAAACAAAGAAACAATCTGAAGACATACAAATAAATCAGTTCAAGTCTTCAATGTGTCTTTAATCGGGCGGCTACGATGGTTGTGGAAATTGTCTGTTTATTATTTAGTTTCCATTCCCCTCCAAAATATAAATAGTTAATACGCTATTCCCTATTGACATTGCCGTAGGGGTCCATGTGTCAGTAAGCTCGGTTCACGGATCACAATGTTATGCTAGCTCAAGGTCAAGGTGGCGGCCCCTGAAAGCACAGGCTCAGCCGAGCAGAAACAGACCGATTTTCACCAGACTAATGGTCCACTGGATCCGGGCGCAGCCAACGTTTGTCAGGGTGTGGCGGGGAGCATTGGCTTAGTCCTCTGGGTGAAACAATCGGCGCACAGCGTCTGATAAATACTCCAGACCCGCTGGATTGTTTTTCCAACGGTTCAACGGTTTGACCGAATAATACCAGTGGGTATTTGAGCGTTTCTTCAGACGCGACAAGATGCTGTTGCAGTGGCTTCCAGCCAGTGTGCCGTGAAATGTTGTAGGGTTCAATACATAGTCCTGAGAGAGGTTACAGCGAGACCAGTGAACAATTTTGAAAGTCGTCCCTGTTTAACTTTACAATATATTTTTGTACTTTCAATGATTCGCCATATTATTGATTCATTATGCCACGTAATGGGAGAAGTTTGAGTTTTAGCTCCATTTCAATTGCCTTTCTTATATTTTATTAGGTTGTGTGCGTGCAATGCTTTTATATCAGCTGTCTGCTTTCATTGACAAATTGCGGAGATTGCTAATAATATATTCTATTAATAATGTGTGAAATTCTTCATAATCATTTTAAGTTGGTTTGCAGGGACGCGGGAAGTGGGGGTTCTTAGGGTGCCGCAGCATCCCCCCCCTGGCGGCCCCTGGCTGTAACTGCAAGTGAGAACGTTTTCTGAACAAATCAATACTAGTTTTTTTTTAAAGTATAATTTTATCATACAACATGATTTTTCATTAAATTATTGACATCCACCCTTTTTATGATATTTATCATATCATTTCATTTTATGTAGAACATCGTCTGTGTAGGCTGACGTAAGCTATGACGCACAACGCAGAACAATGCTATGCGCGGCGGGAAAACTCAAAAAAGTCAAGCTTGTTACAAGCGCAACATGTTGCAGAAAATTTTTTTGGGCCCGAAGAAGGCAAAACTTCATCAAAACACCAGCCGGTCATCCGATTCCCTGTCAGCAGCCCGCTGTCTCCCCAGCACCCCTGAGGAAGAGAGTTCATGTTCACAGACGCTATTGCTGCAAGACGGCGCCGGCAACAATGGTGCTATTGCTAGCCCCCGCCCTCCGGTCGAGCCTAATATCGACTGCGCCGGCAACAATGATGCTAACCCCCCTCCGGTCGATCCTAATATCTTGGCTTTGGCTAACGTGCAACTGCCGGCAGTCGCAACAACTAGTTATTCTGTTGGTGAAGAGCCCTGCCAGCCAAAGGATTTTCACTTCCCAGCCAGGCGATCCGCAAGTGAGAACTTTAGCCGGTCATTTAAGGTTGGTTGGTTTGGCCAGTGGACGTGGCTACACTAGGTTAGGGAAACCGACACGGCGTTATGCTTCGTGTGCTGCTCTGCAATAGAGAAAAAGCTTGTCAGGGCAGACGGGATAATTAATGCTGGCAACTTCATTAAAGGAGGGTTTGGCAATCGGCGGAAGGCAGGTGAAAAGTTTCGGGAGCATGAAAAATCTTGTTTCCATACAGAAGCCATAAGCAAGCTGGCGGCATTGAAAAGGACCCCAATTAATGCGCTTATGTCACAAGCAGTAGCTAAGGAGCATATGACTGCGCAGACTGTTTTGGACGGACTGGTTGGCAAAAAAAGAGCAAAGACGGACGGTTCACTTGACGGAGAAACCGTCACTTTCCTCATATCAGACAACTCGTAACTCTGGATGGAAATTAAGGCTTTCTTTTATTGTCACTTTCCTTTGTAAACCTTTAGAAATAACCTCCTGAATCCTTGTTATAACGCTCCCGGACCGCAACAGCTTGTCGGCATGTTGTTAGTGTGTGAAATTCAGCACAGTATCAGCCGAGTGGACTAATTTCCACATTGTTTACTTGCTAACGTTTGTGAATAACAGTGGCTAGTTGGCAGAGTTAGTCTTTTTACAGAGAGCAGACAACTACTCAGAGCGGAGCCCTGAATGTGACGTCACCCGTCATCTCGTCTCTGTAAACAATGGATGTTGCGCAGCATTTATTATGACGTCATTATATAGACTCTCAGCAACCCCCCCCCCCCCCGGACTGACTTCCCGCGTCCCTGTTGGTTGGTGAATCGTACCTCTGTCTGTATTCGATGCAAGTAAGCATTAACTTCATAAGGGCCTGGATAGCTATTCAATAAAGAAAATCATATAAATGCCGTAGTTATTTCTGGCAGGTACAGTTTCCAAATGAACACTGTGAGATAGCATCCAGTGGGGGAATGTAAAAGGTCACCTAATGCATGACTCATTACAACCGTTTCCTTTCTCCATTAATACCACTCCAAAGAGTCTCTCTCCCTCGCTTAAACACACACACACACACACATGCTCTCTGTCTTATTCACACATACACACACGTTCTATCTCTTCACACACACACACCGCACAACATACACATACACACACACACGTGCGGGCACACAAACATGAGGACACACACACATGGACAGGTATTTCATTTTCTCTCTCTCTCTCTCTCCCTCTCTCTGTCCAACTCATTCATCATGACACAAATGTGCAAACGTTGAAGAAGTCTGAAATGAAACACAAACTAAACCGCTTCCCTTTCGTACCTGGATAATGCCTTGCTGTTTATATTCCTAGTCACTTGTTGATACTGCCTCTTTTTCAATATATATTTAAATTGTGTTTTTTATAAATTAAAATTATTTCATATTTGATTTTCAAATTAGTACTCAACATGGAAAGCTCTTTGCAATATTAATTTACACAATGATCTTAACAAACAAAATGGATGTCTGTCAGTCAAATAAGGTTGTTGCAGTTCACATGGGAATAGTGGCTTCAATCTATAGACTGCATCCAGCATCCTGGGAGTTCCCATATCAACAGCATGTCACATCCATTCACACGCACACAGACAGACAGACAGACAGACAGACAGACAGACAGACAGACAGACAGACAGACAGACAGACAGACAGACAGACAGACAGACAGACAGACAGACAGACAGACAGACAGACAGACAGACAGACACACACACACACACACACACACACACACACACAGTGAATTGGCAGACTGATAAACATGACAGGTGTGGGTTCAACACAACACTGGAGCAGCCCCCCAGGCATCGGTGGATACAGACCCCCTTTTCCAGAGCTGTGTCAGTGTGCGTATCTGTGTGTGTGTGTGTGAGTGTGCATGTTTCCTGAGCAGTGTGAATTGGCTCTTTGAATTGTTGTGACTTTATTCATATTGTGTCTTAATGTTCATATTTTTATCATGACCTTTTCATGTTGATATTGTGTTTGGGAATGTGCGCTGCTGTTACAGCTGAATCTCTCCACAGGAACAAATATTCGAGTCATCTCTAACTTCATTATATTTGTATATTTCTGTTGTTAAATAAATCAGTTTTCCCATGATAACTGTTTCAAATTTTGCATTGTGACTGTACCCTTTTGCACCATTGCTACAAAGGTGTCACCTTAGCACAATTGCATTTGTGGAAATTGTGCCGACTGGTCAACGTCATTACAGCATCATGTAGTCATAGCAAAGTGCATATTTGAAATAGCTCACCATAAACGACAGATTTACTAAAAAGTCTGTAAAACTTTGTTGAACAGAGCTCACTTATAAAAAAAAGGGCAGTGAAAAGCTTTAATTTTTTTCATATTGTTTTGAGCTTTTAATCAAAACATGATTGATTTGTTTCTCTGTTGTGAAAAAGGTGAGAGGTTAAACCACCGTCGATGGCCGGTCCATCTCCGCGGTGCCATAGCAGCCTGCCTTCCGCTGTCTTTGTTTGTGCTGCTGATCGATGCACTAGACTACAGCTCTCATCCATTTTCCTCGAGAACTCAATTATATCAAATGGGCTTAACCAGACAACGTTTAGCAACATGTGTTAAAAAGCGACCTTAGCATCGACCACAGAACAGAAATGAGCAATAAATTAATGCATTTAAAAAAACACTGCAGCAGGCTAGGCGGCATTTTAGAGTTAACAAAAATGTCCCCTCTTTCTACGTTAGGTCCCATCAGAAATAGGCCTGTATTTAATAATTTCCTTTTGTATTTGGCCTATTCTATAGTTTGCTTTTGGATTTCCTTTATCTTAGTCTCAACCCACATTCCTCCAACCTGTGTGGTTTTCCGTTTATCTTCCCACCTGTATCATTCAAGGAGAGAAAGATTAGCTTCATCACGTTAGAAAAAATCAGTAGTATCCCATTCCGTTTTAAATCACATTTCTCCTTCCTATGCACGGTTCGGCGGCTTTCGGGGGGTGAAAACACTAGCGGCTGCCAACCAAAGCGCAAGGGAAAGCTCCAGATGATTATTTCCTCCACGGGGATCTCAGAAGAAGTCCCCCCTGTCTGCACGGGAGACCGGCGGCTTGCCTGCCAACTGGGAGGCGCACGACTCGCCTGATAACGCGGTGATGCGTGCTGGTGGAGGTGGAGGTGGAGCTGGTGGTGCTGGTGGCTCCCTGAAAAAGGTCCCAGCGGTTCACTTTACAATTTCGCTTCTTGCAAATGGAAAGTTTATTGTTCCCGTGATACGTTCGAGCTGGGAAGACACCGCGCGCGCGCGCGCACACACACACACACACACACACACACACACACACACACACACACACACACACACACACACACACACACACACACACACACACACACACACACACACACATAGATGTTTTAATAACCGAGTTGTCAACAGGCTGGTAGGCTGTGAGAGGCGCGTCTCTGACCGTCCGATGGGATGTCTTTGATTTAGTTTTTCTATTATTTAATTAAACTCAAGAATCGAGTTTAATTAATTACCAAGGAGAGCGAGGGCTTTTGCAATGATTATACATAGTCCTACTTAAGAAAGCATTACAAAACAACGCTCTCATCTCACGTCTGAGGGTTCAACTGACGTGAATGGTGAATTTCAATAGACACAAAGCTGTTGTGCGTAGCGGGGTTGGATCAGGCTGCACCGTGCTGGGGCTTCAGCCACCGGGGGGACATTTGGACCGGTCACGGAGACCTGAGAGGGGCCAACAGCACCGTCTCCCCACTGATGATTGATTAGTAAAGCCTCCAAAAGGATCTTGACATTCTCCTATCCTCCATATCGATCGGGGTTCCCAGAGCCTCTCACCTCCTCTCACCTGGCGCAGCCGATCAACCGGTGAGAGAGGAAAACCCTCCTCTGGAGCTATTCCCTCCCCTCCGCTTGGAATTATCACCGTTTTCCTAGTTATTTTTCTCCCACGAAAGAAAACAAGAGTAAAAGACCGGCGACAGATAAAAGACGACACACGTGGATTCCTTCGCCTGGGCTCGCGCGCCCACCACCAGCCCGGGAGTTGCCAGGGCTACCGTCAGATGGGCACCGCGAGCGCTTTGATTCGGCGGCGTGTTTGAAGCGCACAGGTGTTCAATTATCATTTGGTTTCCCCGGCCGCGTGACACGCTATTATCCTATTTCGGTGAGATATGTTATGGCTGCTCTCCGCTCGCTCCCGACCCGCACACCTCGGCTGCTCTGACGCGGCAGGTCTCCCTTCTCTGGATATGTTCAGGTTCGAGGAGAAGAAGCCGCTCAGGAGCCAGACTTTAAAGGAAACATACGAGGCGTCGGAGTAGAGGAAGGTTTCCCACAGGTCTCGCTTGGATAACTAGCTGCCCTTCTTCTGGCAAACCATTCAGACCCACTGTTTTTTGATGACAGAAAAGGTAAATACACATTATTTTACACTATTTGTTTTGTTGGATATAAGCGACTATTGGACATTTGTGCAGGGCAAGTTATGAAGCACCTCGTCCAATAGTGTAGCCTACGCCTTTAAGTTTGGACGGAAAAACAGGACTTTGTGGCGTATTTGCTTGTTGCTGCGCTATTAAACGGTTAATTGCCACATTATAGGAGACGTTCTTTCTTAAGTGGTTAAATCACTCATAGCCTACTAATGTGCCGTCTTCTTGTATGCTACACTAAAACATATTTTTTTAATGCGATTGGAAAGTGTCATTTGATGCATTTTAGTCTTTCAAATTATTTTAAATAGGCCACATTAATTTAAAAACATTGTGCGCATAGAAGCAGTTGCGGACTTGCGGTAGCTGCTGCCAGTTTGGAGACATAAAAAGGAGTGATTCTCTCCGTGGCTTGTGGTCACCAGGTCCGGGGGCGGGCACGTGTAACATACCTGCCTCTCGATCCATCTCCGAAAACAATTACCAGGCCTAAACATAAAAATAAGCCCTTTGAGACTGCGTATTCGAACGGGTCAAAGGAAAATAGATCTAGGACCAGGTATTTTCGTTGTGTGTGTGTGTGTGTGTGTGTGTGTGTGTGTGTGTGTGTGTGTGTGTGTGTGTGTGTGTGGGTGTGTACATGTGTACATGTGTAGCTTTGCACATGTAGAGACGCCCGTTGTAAACCGTTGCCGCGCACATGCATCCTCGCGTACACGTGCGTCATTGGGTAGATTTTTCGAGACCTTTTTCGCTGACCACTTCAATCAGCCTCTATTGTGGTCTGCTGCTTAGACAAATTGTCGTCCACTGACCAAATTAGGGCCCTGTATGGATATTAATGCACATGCCAGGATTGACTAATTATTTTACTACTTCAATTCAATTTTATTTGTACTCCCCTTAATCACGGGCTTGACCGGCCAAATATTTATGACCCCCCCCTGACCCTAGGGGGGGCTGTCAGAGGGCAAGAAAAAACGGCAATGAGTTCCATAATTGACATAAATACATTCATCCATATGTACAGGCAAAAATTTTAAATCAGTGATGCTCTGTGCTGGCCGGTTTATCATAAGGAGAGTCCAGGCATCCAGTCGCAGTCACAGCAACACGCTAGAACAGACAAATTAGAAGGGAAAAGTGAATACTGGAAATGTAGACTGCTGCTAATTTAGTAGCAGCACAAACAAGCACGAGCAAACACGCATCGGGGCAATCAGAAACATTATCATGATCAGACAGACACTGACATCAACCACGCATTTGGTATCATTCCCGACATCAGCCTTGTTTTGGCAAACTATGTTCCAAAAGCAAGACTGTATAGGTACATTTTCAACTTTGCTTATAATGCCTCGACCGAGTCAGCTTCCCTGATAACAGGAAGCAGACTATTCCATAGATAGGGTGCTTGATAGGCAAACACTCTCTCTCCTGCTGATTTCTTTTCAACCTTTGGTGGAGAAAGAAGGCAAGCTCCCGAAGACCAGAGGGGCTGAGAAGGTCTATAAGGAATGATAAGGTCCTTCAGGTAGGATGGTGCTGATCCATGCAAGGCTTTATAGGTTAGCAGTAGAACCTTAAAAATCTGATCTGGCAGTTATTGGTAGCCGGTGGAGAGAGGCTAGAATAGGGGTTATATGACCACTGGTCAAATACAGCAGTGAAAAACAATTTCCATTTCCTCTTTATTTGTGTTTAAACGTTTTGTAATTAAAAAATAGTAGATCTTTCCTCTAAGCGGAGAAAGCTCTACTTTTAATAGAGCACAAAGATACACAACACAGAATGAAGGAAGAAGCTCCAGTTGGGATTTGAATTCTTAGGGTTGTTTTTTTTAACTCAAGTACTATCAGGGAAGGTTTCACTCAAAGCTGTTCGAAGATAAAGTAATGGGACATTTTCACTTGCCAACACTTTCATCATCTGAGGTCATGGAAACTCAGTAATAAGATGGTGGCGTCCAACATACTTATGTAATAGGAATGTTAAAATAATCAGATCTTTAGTTCCATGAAAGAAGTTCCCCTTGCTAGGTGTCCACCCTAGCAAGCCCATTCCTGAATCATAATGGATCTTGGCCAATTGATCCAAAATTCTAAATGTTTACAGTTATCAGAATCTATTTATTATTTTATCCAATTGCAGATACATTAATAAATCATTTATTTTGCTGCTTTGGCTCTGATGCAGCCACCCCTCTCTGTCTGCAGTCACAATTTTGTGGTCGTACGCAGTGTCCCGCCCACAGCAATATCTGATCGTTGACGCATCACAAGTTAAACAAACAGCGAAGGCTACTGTGCTGCATAGCTATCACTGATGGGGACTTTCTGCAGGATCTCCGACGTCACCTGTGACGGGATTCAGTACTTCTGACACCATGTAACAGGATATTTTCCTGAATTGTATTTATTGATTGAACTGACAAGAACCCCAGGGTTGTGCCTTGTTTTTATTTTATTCAACCAACTCCTCCTGGAGTCCCTCTCCACACATACATTCCTACTTGTATACTATCAATACATCACAGAGGCACCCAGAGGAGTGAAACAGCTCCGGTTCGTGAGCAGAGGTAAGGTCAAAGGTAAGGCAGGAGCTATTGTGAAGATGCAGTCAACATCCCATTCCTCTACACTGAAGTTGCAAAAACGGCAATACCGTATTATGAAAAGATTCTCAGTTTCCTGGTGATGCTGAAAATGCCAGAATAACGCACTTTGTGGCAGGGATATACAGTTAACAAGATAACAGTTTGTTCATGTCATCGTAGCTTGATGTACGGCGGTGCAAGTGGAACTGGAACCTATTTGAGCTATTGCAAGCGTAACATCATTCGCCTGTATAAGTTTATGTTTTTACATGTAAAAGGTAGCTGTTGGTAATAATAACGTAAGCTAATGTTGAGTCTCGTATGTCTAACTTGAATGTGATAGCAAACGTCAACTAGTAAATCAGTTGATCCATAACTTTATTATATATACTTTTAACTTTATTTCTTGCATGGCACTTACCAGGGCCGTTCCTACCTCAAGTCTCTATCCATGAGTTGTTACATTACTGAAGTTTGTCGTGAAGCTCTCTCACTTTGTTTCTTGCAGAGAGGTGCTGGATATGGTTGTTAGAGTATTAAAACATAATATAACTGCGGCTAAGTTCTGTGTTAATCCATTCATGCGCTGCATAGATGGTGTACAGTTGAAATCAAAGTCACTCACGTCTATTGCAATTATACAGTATATCTCCCTTAATGCACAAGTGGTTTTCTTTCGACTGGTTTATTTGAAGGCTTCCCACCAAATCCACCTGAAACCTAATCATTTGTTTCTGCCAGTGCTTCGAGGGAGTTATAGTGCAAACTTGTTGGCTGCATACTACAAAATAGGAAATAGTCTTCAAGTCTTCCTTATAACCATTCGCATTAATCAACTAAAGTCTGTTAACAGCAACCATTACATACATCATATTAAGCTATAATAATCATTCGTAAGGAAGTAGCCTTGTTTTAACTGACTTCATGCATGTTGTTAATATATAACATTTTAGTAATTAAAACAAACTGAAGGCTTTATAAGCTGTTCTGCTGTAATAAATAAAGCAACACTGCGCATTATGCATATGTCAGCCTGCTGCTTCTCTCTCTCTCTCTCTAGATCGAGCCACAATAAACGAAGTGTGCATTAATGTTTGTCAACAGAGTTTTGTGGTTTGTGTTATTCAATATTTTGACGCTACAATTTTAATTTCTACTGCAAATCCATCGGCTATCAGCCTCCTTGATCACAATTTTTAGTACCAAAATGGCCACTTGAAATATCTGTGACATCATGTTAAAACCTTCCAAACCAAAAAAGGGCTGGTTGGTTGGCTGGCTTGCTATCTGATTGCATGACTGGCTAGACTGTTTGACTAACTTACTGGCTCACCGATTGGCTGCCTGGCTTGCCAACTGACTTACGCCTATTGAGCCAAAGAGGCCGGTTGTAATAATTGAAAAACATACTACTAGTATCTTGCATCTTTCATCAAATTCTTGACTGATCAAGAATTTGGGTCCTAAAAATGTAAGCCTTATTTATTCAGGAATGGTGAGTTTGTCTGATTACATGCTCTGTTATTTGCTTGAGGTTCAGATTCTGCTGAATCTGTTCAACACACATTCACACCTGCATAGTAGCAGAGAGTGCCTACTGATCACTTGAACAGAAATGCTCAAAGCCTTTTGTGCTAACCTAACCTATGGCCTTTAATGACCTTGATTATCTCAAGGTCATCCTCTCCATCCTCGTCTTGGTTTCACTTTATTCACTCATCCATTTAATGAACAAACACAAACCTGATCGGGGGGAGGGGGGTTTTGGTGGAGGCGATGCTGATGGTGGTAAAGGGGGTGGAGGTGTGGGTGGTGGGGGTAGGCCCCTAGACATGAAGCTAGCGGGTTTCTGTGTGTGTGTAAACATTAGCTTGTGGGAAACGTGATCAGGTTTGTCTGGGGATTGCTTGTTGACCCGTAGGTTGCTTTGTGTTTGTGAGAAGATCAATATTCTCTTACCTTGCGCAGGATTAGCTTACTAACAGCCGTGTGTGTGTGTGTCTGTGTGTATTTAAGATCGATACTAACTTAAGAAATTAACATATGTCCACCTCAGGGGGCCACGTTTTATTTGGTTTAAATTCTGGCACCATCATTTATGTCATCCAATTTATGAATTTGTCCTTATTTACTGACGTTTCCCTTGTAAACAAAAGTGAAAGTTGATGAGATGACATGATGCACAGACTCGACACCCACACGCCAAAGTGAGAAAAGACAGGAGGACGGAGAAGATTGGGGTTTGTATGGCTGAGCTATAGTGAACTAAAATTATACTACATTTGGCAGAGGCCTTCATCCAAGGTGACTTGCAGGGACGCAATATTTACAGGGGTGCAAATTGGTGATGGCCAAAAAAGGTGACATATCTTTAGCTAGAAAAAAAAGAAAATTAGAAATGCTTGGGTTGGAAGAGCCAAGTAAAGCAACCTAGGTGGAGTGAGGCTGGCACCTTGGTAGCGTGTAGCAACGGACATGGCTACATGTTCTATCTTAAAAAAAAATTGGGAAAACTTGGGCAAAATGCCCTCTCTACATGCTCCTTAATAACCTGTATCTGAAATGGTTTGGGATTAAAGCCACTTCTTTACTGAATAGAAGATGCTGTATTGTGTTGTCAGCAGACACACCAAAGGATGCGATAAGACAAAGCAGTCACGGTCTACTCCAGGGTATTCCTTCACACCTGACCTTGAAATTCCTGGCATGGATAGAGTGTGTGTCTCTGTGACAGCTTGGCACAGTTTCTGTCAACTAGCTTCCAAAAAAATCAAGGACCTCAATCACTTCAAGTCTCACATGGCTCAGTAAGGTTTCAAAGTTTCCACCCAAACTTACACACACACAGGTGAGAGTTAAGAACCCCCTTGGTGGAGTTTGTTCCATCTAGATGAGTTGGTAGTTCTGGATCATGACCAGGAATACATGTTTTTAAATAATACCTTATGCATGCACATACCCAAAGGTCATAAAGCCTGCTTAGGTGTTTCTCATTCCTACACCTCATGTGTAATTTCATGTCTGAATAAGCGTAATGTATCTGAAATTTCACGTACAAATCAACGCAAAACATAGTCAATTTAACATGGAATTTAACATTAACTAACAATATCCAAATTGAGTTCAGTAAAATTGCATTTTTTCCATAAATCGAGACAGACGATTTAAGAGATATCATACATTAAGATAGCCCGCTATCCCTTAGCCTTAGAGAACACACAATATAATACTCTATATTTCCTGTAAGAGTGCTGTAGGGTCAACGTCCCTCATCCATTATCACACCTCTAACAGGTATATATATAAATATATATATATATATATATATTTTTTTTTTCTTTTTTCAGTGTTATGTGCATGTCCGGGTTAGAGCACCGCTGGCGTCTGGATTGTAGACTGCCGCTTCTGTCCCTGTTCACGTCTAACGTTTCCTAGTGTGGTCTTTTTTATTTTATCTCCACGTCTCTGTGTTAGTTTATTTGTTTAAGTCTCCGTGCTCCTCTAGTCCATCTCGCGTCTCTGCTGTTCCGCTCCGTTCCCACTTATCCGTTCCTACACTCCTGGACTATCAGCCACGTTAGCCAGCTAGCTAACTGTCTGCCGGTCAAACTTTATC
The DNA here is from genome assembly GCF_949987615.1 of Pollachius pollachius. Lineage (NCBI taxonomy): Eukaryota > Metazoa > Chordata > Actinopteri > Gadiformes > Gadidae > Pollachius > Pollachius pollachius. Next base: position 37,508,673 of record NC_136935.1, on the reverse strand, counting down.
ATCGCTGGATCCATCTGTCTCCTGAGTGTGTGGGTTGCTTGCTCTGTACCCGGGTGAGTAAGTTTGTGTGTTTGTGGTGGTGATTGTGCCGACCCGAGACTGACCCGCTGCATCCCTCGCTAACCCGGCTGTCTGCATGCACTGCGTGCCTCGCTAAAAACAGCCCAGCTGTCTGGCTATCCAGCCGGCGTTCACAGGGGGAGCACCCACTCCCTGCCGGCTTGTCATCTGTAGCCTAGTCGGGTGCCACCATGGCACGGTGGGGCTTGCCTGACGCGCGGGTACGGTCTGGGGCAACCAACATCACCCACTCCACTAACTCCACCACCTGGTCCACTGCTGCATCCACACAACTTACTGCCTACCAGCTTCTAGCTAATCAGCTACTAGCCATTGACAATACACTACCCAGACTTCTTTCATCTGCTGTCATGTCACATCTCCACCTTGGATTACCACTTCTGCTACTCCAGACTCTTTGGACCCTCTCCTCTACTCCACCAACTTCTTGCCCACTCGCCTACACTACCGTTGACCTTCACCGCCTCAACAACAACCATCGTCTCCCTGCTGCTGCTGCCACTGCAGCTAGCAAAGCCGGGATCCTTCGCCGATGCTGCTACATCCATCCAAGTTCCGGCCCCTCTCGCAACCAACACCTCCCCCATGGCTCACCAATCCCCTCACTCTGGACTAACTCTCGCCCCCCCGTCACCCCCATCTGCTGTACTGCCAACCTCAACAACCTCCGTTCCCCCTCCCCTGCTCCCCCATCCATCTCCCTCGTACTGCTGAACTGTCGCTCCCTCTCCAACAAATCACCTCTCCAACAAATCACCCCATATCTGAACTACTACTGGACAATAACATCGATCTGCTCCCCCTCTGTGAAACATGGCAACAGCCCCTGGATTTCTATGCTCTCAATCAAGCCACCCCTTCCAACTACAGTTACACTGCCAAACTCCGCCTCTCCGGCCGAGGGGGAGGCGTTGCCGTTCTCCATAAAAAATCCCTGTCTATCACTGAACTTAACCTCAACCTTCCATCTATCTCATCCTTCGAACACCTTGCCTTCTCCCTCCCCAATTCTATCACTACTGTTTTAATTTATCGTCCCCCTCACCCATCTTTTCTCTCTGAGCTATCTGAACTCCTCACTATTGCGTCTTCTCTCTCTTTCCGCCTCCTACTTACTAGTGACTTCAACATACACATTGACCAGCACAACGCCCCACTGACATCTGACTTCCTCTCCCTTCTTGACTGTTTCCACCTCACATTGACTTCCCCACCCATACCAAAGGCCATATCCTGGACCAAGTCTGCTCCGCCTCCCTACCCATATCCAACCCCCATCCTATCCCCTTCCCACTCTCTGATCATCTCTGCATCCTCTTTTCCGCTCCGATACCTTCACCCCATAGTCCCAAAAAGCGCTGCATTTCCTCCTGCCTGACTTTGCCCCCTCTTCCCCTGATGACTATGCCATCATGCTCAACTCCATCCTTTCTGACTCCCTTGGCTCCCTTGCCCCCTGGAAAACTTCCTCCATCTCATTCACCAACTCCGCCCCCTGGTACACCCCGGAACTCTGCACCATGAAACAGACTGGCCCCCAACACGAACGACTGTACACACGAACCCGCCTCACCGTCCACGCCGAAGCCTACAAACTTCACATCTCCTCCTACCGCGACGCCCTCCAAGCTGCTAAATCCACCCACTTCTCCACCCTCATCAACAGCACCAACCGGAACCCTCGCATCCTGTTCTCCACCGTCAACAAACTGCTCCAGCTGCCGGACATCAGTCCACCCTCCTCACCTGACCTCTGTAACTCTTTCCTCCTCGCCTTTAACAATAAAATCTCCCAAATAAACAGCTCCCTGACTGCCGCCCTCAGTAACCCCTCCACCCCCACCATTACTGTCCCCCCCTCCCTGATCACCTGCCCTCCCCTCCTCTCACTGCCTTCTCTCCTGTTGGCTCCTCCCACATCTTGGACATCATCACTGCGTCCAAGACAACCACCTGCTGTCTAGACCCCCTTCCAATGACTCTAACCAAGGCTTGCCTCCCTGTCCTCATCCCCCACCTCACCACCCTCTTCAATCAGTCTCTCTTCCTTGGTAATGTTCCCTCTGTCTACAAACTTGCCGCCATCACCCCCATTCTCAAAAAGCCCACCCTTGATCCTACCGACCTCTCTAACTACCGCCCCATCTCCAACCTGCCGTTCCTCTCCAAAATACTGGAACGCATTGTCGCCGCCCAACTCCACACCCACCTCCAGCGCAGCCTTTGATCAACCATTCCATCCTCTTTAAAAGGCTGCGTCAACAGGGTGTTGAGGGCACTGCACTTGACTGGCTCACCTCCTACCTCACCGACAGGCAACAGTTCGTCTCCCTCTTTGGCAACACATCCACCCTCTCTCCTGTCACGCAGGGGGTCCCGCAGGGCTCAGTCCTCGGCCCCCTTCTTTTCATCTGCTACCTCTTCCCCCTCGGTCACATCATCCGCAACCTCAACCTGGACTTCCATTGCTATGCTGACGACACCCAGATCTACATCACCACCAAACCCACCCAAAATCCTCCCCTCACCCAACTCGAAACCTGCATCTCTACAAAAAAAGCATGGCTGACCCTCAATTCCCTCAAACTCAATAGCAACAAAACAGAGCTCCTCCTCATAGGCACCAAATCCACTCTCAAAAAACCTGGACCCATCTCACTCACCATCAACACCTCAACCGTCACTCCCTCCCCCCTGGCCCGCAATCTTGGTGTTATCATGGACCCCACCCTCTCCTTAGTTCCCCATGTCAGCTCCATTGTTAGACCTCCTACTTCCACCTCCACCTCCGCCGCATCGGCAAAATCAGACACTGCCTGTCCCCCCCTGCTGCTGAATCCCTTATCCATGCCTTCATCTCGTCCCGTCTTGACTACTGCAACTCCCTCCTCACTGGCATCACCTCTCATTCCCTCCATAGACTCCAAATGGTCCAAAACTCTGCTGCGCGCCTTCTCACTCACACCCGGTCTCATGAACACATCACTCCTGTTCTCTTCACTCTCCCCTGGCTCCCCATCAAACAACGTATCAACTTCAAAATCCTCCTCCTGACTTTCAAAGCTCTCCACCACCTGGCCCTGCCCTACCTGTCTGACCTCCTCATCCCCCATCGCCCCTCCCGAAACCTCATATCCTCCTCCACTCTCACTCTGACTGTCTCACCATCCAAACTTAAAATCTTCGGTGACAGAGCCTTCTCAAGAACAGCACCCCTAATCTGGAACTCTCTCCCCCAACCTGTCCGCGACTCTCCCTCGCTTCCCATATTCAAATCCTGTTTAAAAACCTACCTCTTTTCCCAAGCCTATGACCTCCCCTACCCATAACCACCCTTATCCCTATCTACTATCACACTCCACCTTGCTTCTGTTCTTTGTTGTGCTGTCTTCTGCTTGTCCCCCCTGATTGTCATCTCCCTCTTCGTGTTTTATGTAAGCGTCTTTGGGTCACTGAAAAGCGCTAATTAATTATTATTATTATTATATGTCAAAAATGCCACTCCTCCATGAAAACTTTTTTTAAATCAACACCCCAAGCAACCTCTATGCCACCCTAAATATTGGGGCCTGTATGATCTCAGAGGTCATCCTGTTGCCGAAGTCTGCATAATTAGCATGAATATTAAAACCGTACCAAGCTGTCACAGACACACACTCTATCAATGTCAGGAAGTTCAAGGTCAGTGACCCACAAGGACCATGCAACGGATCAATAAGAGTATATATTTAATGGACAAATGTCAGTGTACCCTATGCTTAAGAAGATAACAAAGGAGGCATTTAAGCACCTTTTCTTGGCATTAATGGAATTCAAATAGCTATTATCATGACTGCCAATTTCAATGCTTCCGGGTCATTAAACTCAGTTCAGAAGCATACAATACTATTGGACAGCAACTCTGCTTAACAGTGATATAAATCTCTGTTATGTCGATAGGGACTGAGCTATAGGTTATACCAATCCGATATCATAATAGCGAATCTATAGAAATACAATATGAATCTGCTGAATCTGTGAACACCTAAATATCCTGGGGTGAAGAAGAATTAAAACGTACTTCTTATGTCCCCTGGCCAAAAAGAGGCGTCAAACCACATCCAAGATTGTGCAAACATACACACACCCACAAAGACCCATGTACAATGAGGGTTCAAGTAGACCAGTGAAGAGAACATTCAGTTTACCATACTAGATTTACATGTGTGTGTATACTGGATTTACATGTCTGTGCATTCCAAGTCAGTGTCTTCCCCAGTGTGAATAGTGTTCGTCTTGTCATTGTGTGTGGGTTTTGTCATCTCCCTCTCTGCCATCCCTACATACACAACTTCCTCTTGCTCCCTTCAATACCATAGTGATCCTTGGGCTACACACAAACACACACACACACACACACACACACACACACACACACACACACACACACACACACACACACACACACACACACACACACACCCAGAGTAAAGACCTTGGCTCTTGTCCAATTAGGGCTTGCTTTTGATTCTGAGTTAGGAACTTATGCACAACATTAGAGAAGGTGTATTTGAAAGATAGAAGACTATACAAAAACTGTAAATGTAGAAAAATACACCGTGGCATACGTTCAGTATTCACCTCTACTAAAACCAAACAGTGTGTTTGTGTCTTGTAGGTGTGCTTCTGCGTGTGTGTGTATATGTGTGTGTGTTATGTGTGTGTGAACATTTGGTGTGTGTGTGTTCCACATGCTAATTGGTAGAGAGTGACAGAAGGATGAGAGCGGAGAGATAAAGTGAAGACGTCCCTTGGGGGGTAAACAGTACAGCATCTCTTCCTAAGCACACTCACGTTCCTCCCTTTGAAACACTCTTCTTCTGATGCCATTTTATTCCTCTGTCTTTACCCTCCTCCCCGCAATGTGTGTGTGTGTCCTCCCCAGCCCCCCTGCTGGTCTTGTGGTGGTGTTTATCTTGATGACTGGAGCAGTAGTGGGATGGAGACAATTAAAATGACATAGGTTTTGGTAATCTCTCTCTCTCGCTCTCTCTCAACTTTCTCCACACTTCCACACTCTTTTTAGATTCCTCTTGCTGTATTATCTCCCGCTCTCTCTCTGTCTAAACACTGTTGGTGAATAATAATGTGTTAGCTCCCGGTTGAGCTGAGAGGACGCTCAGATGGGGGCCTTCCTACTGCTTGTAGTAGCACAGCCATAGAATCCCTCGTCCACCTCCTCAAATCATTCCTCATTCCCCGACACCTAATCCTCCCTCGTCCTTCCCGCCTCATCCTTCTTCTGTTTCGCTCAGCTTCCTCCCTCACCTCCTCCTTCTCTGCCCTCCCTCGGTTCTTTCCTCCTCCTCCTCCCTTACCTGAATTCCTACTCCTCCATCTCCTACTCAACAACCTCCTCCTCCCTTACCTTCAGCTCCTCACTTCCTCCCTGTCTCCTTCGACTGCAGGGGCACAAAATCATGTCCCATGTTTAATGTTCTAATGCTGCTCTCAAGGTGGTCTGCATTTGTACTTGTGTGTGCGTACAGGTGTGTGTATGTGTCCTTCTACAGGCGCATGTCAGTAGTACTTACACAGTACTTACAAAGTGAGGCCGGCAGTCGGATGAATAGGAGTGGAGAAACAGAATCAAATCTAGCTCATTCACGTTCAGTGAGACAATGCGTTTAGAAAGCTTTAATTATGATCCCCTTTCCAAACTCCCACATAACTATTCTTATTATAGTCTAAAAAACAAACATGTTGGACCTTTCTGACACATGCTTAACCACCTACATCATACTTCTTAAGGATTCTGGTTTGAACGTGTGCACACGCACACCCGCACACGCGCACACACGCACACACACGCACACACACGCACACACACACTAGCACACAGTGATGTACAAACCAATACACACAAACAAACAATCTCATGTACAATTACATTGCAGTGTGTGTTTACCCATTTTACCCTGCTGTCACCAAGAACAACCTTATGATTTACAACTATATTCATACAATGTATTGTACTTTGCCTTGAATATGATGAAGCCGGTAATGTCAAGAAAACACATTTATCCCCACCAAAATATAATGTCTGGCCATAGCCTAATATTAATCTATAATGGCAAATCTTTACAGCACCTATTTATATTAATAACTGAATGCTTGTTGGGCTTATGCAATAATAGATATTAAACTATGTTTGCCAAAAATGTTGCTGCCGAAATCAACAACAAATAATTCATCAATATTTCATATTTCAAATTTTTTCAATATTTCACTTATATCTATCCTTTTCATTTGTCTTTTCTCTCTCTTTTACGTTCTCCCTCTCTTTTCCCCCCTCTCCCTTTCCCCCCTCCCTCGTACCTGTATTGGTACTCAAACCACCAACTCGTCTCGTCGCTCGTCTGCCTGTAGCGTCTATCTAGTTATCTTTGGCAGCGTGTGTAACATTTTCCAAGCCCAGCTCAGGGTGGTAGCACATCTCCTCCTAACACCCTCATCACATGCTCTGTATTTAGCATTTAGCATCGCGCTAAATGGGATTAGACTATACAAAGACTCATGAGGAACTCCTGTACACATTCCCACAAAAATAAACACACACACACACACACACACACACACACACACACACTGACACACTGTATGTGTGTGTGCCTCAGTCCTTTTTGAATTTCAGTCAGGTAATTGAACATCACTGTGTTTTATTTCCCCCTGTTTTCTCTCCCTCCCGGTAGGCCTACATCACGTACAGCCACAGCAAAGGAGCCCACGTAGGGCTGTAGGGTATGGACAAAAATGTATATCACAATATGATTTGAGGCATAGACGGTAACGGTATTATATCACAGTATGTTCATTTTATCTTCTAATTTCGATACAAATAATTCTGAAGGGGTAAAATACTGGTTAGGCCGCAAAACTGCAGAGAAAAAATACAAAATCTTTTCTCAAGTTACTTCCATCTCTGAAAAACACAAATGTTTAATCGTATGGATTTCTTTCTCCACTTGCTCGGGGATCTTGCCGTATAGTTTTGGCATCTCAATTTGGATGAAGTGTGTGCGAGCAGGTAACGCATACCTGGGATCCAGTGTTTTGAAAATCTCTTTAAAGCCCTTTCTATCGATATTTGAAAGGGAACCATGTCCTTACACAGGTAAACAGTGGCAGCGTTTGTTATCTCGTTCCACCGCTGGCTTTTTTTGTCGTAAGGACTGACTTTGGAAAAGGCCTGCGGAAGCGATTTCTGAGATGCAGAGGCAGCTTCACGCTACCAGCATCTGTCTCGTGCGGTGTGGAATGAGAGCTTGTGAAGGGACTATTGCACAAGCACGCAGACGCGCAGCAAGCGTGCCTGCGTGCTTGCGCAATAGCATGTCAAATCTGTCCCTGGGAAAAGTAATGTTGCGCCGAATTGAAAAAGGAACTACGTTTCGTTACCATATGTTCAGTTGTTACGTGTAAATTTACTTTTTACTGGTAAAGGTGGTTACGTAACTGTATTTACTCGTTACTTACTTTGTAACTCGTAACGCTGTCTACCGGACACTCCGGTCTCACGGTATCGTCAAAATCCATACCGTAGCGCAAATTCACACTGTGGTACTTTTTATACCGTTTATACCGTACACCTCTAAGCCCACGCACGATTTAATTGGATTAATTAAGTAATTCATATTTATTAACTTGAAATGAGCACCATTGAAATGTACCACCCTGATGTCTGTAATCGTGTGTGTGTCTGTGTGCGTGCGAGCGTCTGAATTGTGTTAAGATGATTTTGTATCCGTGATTACAAGTTGCTGTATATGTGTGAGCATGCTTGCATGAGTATGGATGGATAGAGTGGGAATGTTGCGTCAACATAGCTCTTAGTTCAATAGAGGGGACTAAAAGCCATGGTCCTGGATGTGGGAAAACTGGGATCCATTGACTGATGTGGTCGAACTTATGAAGCAAACAAATCATACCTGCAAAGGTTTACCACATCAACTGATTAACCTCTCATCGTCTTCAGCTTACACAAATATTTAGATATAAGGAGGAGAACATGTCAACGTTTAGAAGTGATCCACCCTCTCCTCCATTTGGAGATGAACATGGATCTGTAAAGTGTTCACCATTTCTTAAAAGCCATTTGTACGATCAACGTTTGTTTCAGAGTAAAGCGCTTCAGCGTTTAGGTTTGTGCAAGATAAGAAAATTACGAACAGACCGAATTAATGCGACTGAACTCGGTCTTCAATTCAAACTTTGAACATATATTTGTTACAAGTAATTGAAGTCATATTTAATTAAGAGATTGGCATCAGTATAATTTCACTTGTGAAAGTACACAAGCAAAAAACAAAGTCCAACAATTTAGGATTTGGTTACATTGGCTTTTCTACCACTTAAAGTGATAACAAGTAGATGACTGTGTTACAATTTTGTTAGTTAGTTAAAGTTTTAGCAGACAATTTACTCCAAAGCGACTTGCACTGAACAACATACTGACACATTATTAAGGTTTAGCTAGGGCCTGGTCCCTACAGGTAGACTGCAGACACTGGGAGACCAGCCCAGAACCTTCGGGCTGGGAGTTGTACACCCTAGCCATGTCTACACTATCATGTCCCTTATGTAGGGGTTAAAATTCAGTCAGGTTCAGAGTTAGCTTTGTTAACTAGAGAAAAGTGTTTATTTTTAGTCATCACGCACCAGAATCTGCCAAGTGAAAAGCATAACGGATTAGAAGCCAGAGCGACAAGGACTAGTCTCCCTCTGGCACCAGGCGTCAGGGAGAGGATAGACAAAAGGGAAAATCCATTCAGCGTTGGACTTGATTTTGCTGTTTTTCTAATTAGCCAGACTGCTGTCACTGTAGCACAGAGAGAGGCAGCGTGTGGTGTATTGAAACAGAATCCCTGGGTGCAAGGTGTCTGAAAAACACACACACACACGCACACACACAAACTAAAACACGCACGCATGTGCTCGCACACAAAGCATCCCTGGCACAGGCTGTCAGGCAGAGAAAGGGAGAGAGACTGGGGAGAGAGGGAGAGGAGCAAGAGAGAGGCGATGGAGAGGAAAGAGGGAGGGGAGAAAAAAGAGTGGAGAGGGAGGAGCTTTAGAGATACAGAGAGGTGTGAGGAGATACAGTGTGGGTAGAGCGTGGATGACATACAAAGACACAAGACCAGAGGGAGATGGGAGAGGTTGGAGAGGTGAGAATGGGGGAGGACGAGGGATTGGAGGAGTGTAGATGGGGTAGGGGAGGGGAGGGGGTGTAAGAGAGAGGATGGAGAGAGTGAGGGAGGAGAGGAGAGGAGAGTGCAGGAGAGGAGTGTGTTACAGCACAGATTGAGGAGGTTGACCTCTTCACCTCCTGGTCCTCTGACTGGCCAAATACAGCGTGTACAGGTGACAATCCTAAAGGGGTCTCCCACACACACACACACACACACACACACACACACACCCTGACCTCCTGCAGCGTTAGAGTTTGTCATTCAGCTGTAGTCATGATGAGTTTGGCCACTCGAAAAAAAAACATTGATGTGTTATATCTCTGTCTGTCCATCCGTCTGCCTAGCAGTCTATCAGCTTAAACATTGCAATTAGTGGGGTGTTTTTTTCAGAGTGATCTACGTTCAGCACATCGTCAATCACTTATAAAGGGAAACATGACGTCATACAGGACTTTATAGAATGATGGACGCCCACGGTGATAGCAATAAAGGATTGCATTTAAATGATTACCATATAATGATCACATGCTCGCAAGCTCTGAAACAATCTGAGATAGATTGTTTCAGTGACGTGTAAAAGCAATCAAACGTTTCCATTTTAAGTGATCGAATAATGTGAACACACGGCTGCGTTGTTCTGCTGGATAAAGGCCTCCATTGTGACCTTTCATTGGGCTTCATTGATCATAAGTGCTTTCAGGTTGAGCAGAGTTCTGTTTGTGTTGATTTGAATAGTTGTATTAGTAATATATTATCACTCAGGGTTGAATTAATGTACTACTATATACCTTTGATGCAGTATCACATACTGTTTGTTTCATATATGAGGAACTGTGTTTGACTTAATTACTTTGTATTACTGACTGTCTGTCAAGACTGTTTTTTTTATGCAGAATTAAGTTTTGTTTCATTCAGAGCTGACTGTATTTTTTAATACAGAACCGATTATGGCTATATGGCTGACTATTGTATATAATGCAGGCTGACTAATGCAGGCGCAGTGTCAAATGGTTATGGACTAGGACTACATCTATTTATGGATATTCTCTCATATCCCTCCTAATTTAATATTTGATCAAGGCATCTTTAACCCACGCATAGTGAGGCAGAAGGCAATGTGGTTTACAAGCCAGTGTCGTCATTCGACTCGCTTGCTAGCAGATGGTCAACGATATGTTGAACAAAAAAAGATTTGTCTTTGTGTTAGTGAATGTGTTTTTTTTTTCTTACCAAGGCACCAAAATAGAAATTAATCATTACAATGTTTTGTGGAACCAGAACAAGATTTGACTGCCCACTGAATTCACAGAATGTTCTCGAAAACAGGTTTAAATTACTTATTTAACAGCGATGGATCAACGGCATAAATTACAATAAGTGTATTTTGCACCGTGTTACGTGTTGCTTCGAATATGTGTCCTTACTAAGGGAAGGTTGGTTATGTGCCAGAATAACCTCACCGCCATGGCCCATGGGTTTTGCATTGTGCACAATACCCCCCCCCCCCCCCCCACACACACACACACACACACACACATACTCCCTTATGCACGCCCACGGAAACGAGAGGTTGCATCAGACATTGCTTTCTTCTGTCTGAAACTTGGGTACCTAGGTTTTACCTCAGGTAGTCTCAGACTTTCCATTCATTTCCACTTAGTCACCATGTGACTCATCTTGAACGTCTGGTACGTCGATATTGATTCATGAAGCTGAAGACATGCTTTTCATTGGCTGTCAGTATTGTCCCTCACAGAAGTGTAGACTTGGCTCCGGTGTGACACAAATTAGATATATTCTTATTCTTACAACCATGGGGTTATTCTCTCCACAGGTAGTTTGTTATTTTCTTTCGTAGTCCGCTAAGCAAAGGGAGGTTCTGAAGAAGGACTACTCTCAGTGGTCCCTGTTTGGTCATTCTTGATTGTCAATCAAGACCTTTTCCTGACAAGTAGGCAGTTCTTATCGCGAGTAATCAATGCAGTGTAATAGACTTATCGTATGGAAAGGCTGGTTCTGAGTGAGTACCCCTCTGGTAATCTCCCCACTCCACTCACGGCAGAAAAAAGGAGCCACCAAACACCCTTTGTTGTATTAATTACATTCAGCGCCATCCAGGGCCGTGGCCTGAATCCTCTTCCACACACACCGAAAAACACATCCAGGCCATGTGATGAGTGAGCAGGTAGGGATTAATATTTACTCTCTAAGCCAAATACAAACCAGCCCCCTTGTCGCTAGAAGGAAGAGAATATTAAATTCATGTGTCGTTGTGGAGAAGTGGCTCTTTATTCACAGACAGTGATTCCTTATTACTTTTTCAAAACCCAAGCACTGCCGGCTGTTGGTATATATAATATGTATTTTTTGCTTTGAGTTTCACACTTCACAGTCTACTGTATATCCAATTACACCAGAGAACGGCAGAGTATGCCATGGTCCTCTACTCCTGCCCTTTGGCAAGCACAGCTTAAGCAAATGCCCTGTGTATTTATTTCAAAAGACCACCATGGGCCTTATTCACCGAGCGGCCATCTTGGTTCCATCTTGGTTCCATCTTGGTTCCATTTTGGTTCCATCTTGGTTTCATCTTGGTTCTTAACGCTTGCTGGGGGTTGGAGCAGAGTTTTTTTCAGATAGCAAGAAGAAGCGTTTTTGGGGAATACCATCTTCTTCCCCAGAGAATTTAGCTGCAGGTCATCAGAGAGCAAGGTAAGGATTATGCCTTGACCGGTAAGGCTGTGGATATTAGGCATGAAAACCAAGAACCTCTTGTCTGTGAGTCGTCAGAGCCAACAAACTAGCAAGAGTGTAGTCTATGTTTTATTATTATTATCATTATATTATTTTGTTGGCTGAGTAAAAAGATAAAACACAACAATTCACGAAGGCAAATTTTACACCATTCACCCGTTGACTGATGACACCATAATGTAGTGTTTAGATGTAGATTTAAACCGTCAAACCTAATTTTCCTGGTGGAGGGGTGCCGACGCTGTGTTCCTTCCATGGTTTTCTGGCAGATTTCCCACCCTGTTCAACCCTGGCTTTGTGCAGTTGTGCGTAGAGTCTGTTTATGGCTTTTGGTCTTTTTTAAAGAGGCGCATAAATAAGACCCCTGGGTTTTTTGTATCCAGTGTTTGTTGTGCGATTGCATTGTATTCGTCTTGCATCAGTAATGTCCTCGTCTGGAAACAAACAGCAGCAGTGTGTTTATGTAAAATTGCTGTCATTGTTGCTTTCCTTCAGGGCAATCAATAGTTTTTGCTTTATCAAAGTTCTTAAAGATTAAAATTAGTACGTATTTGTTTATTTATATATATATTTTTCGGCATATATTCAGAGGTTTCACATATAGGATATCCCTTGGCAGAATATGCAGGGTTTAGTTAAATTACATGTTACGAATTCATAGTTTGTTTTCAATTAGTCATGAGATCGAGAGACTATTAATCAAAATAAAACGACGCTAAGTTTGAATGAATGCTTGTTTATTAATAATGAGTTGACAATCATGGGAATAGATGAATACATAACAACATTCATGCTGTTGTTTTACAACGCTGTTCTGATAAATTTAGTCCCAATGGAGGTGTGTGAGTGTGTGTGTGTGTGTGTGTGTGGTCATCGCACAATGCTGTTGCTGTGATTGTGTGTGGGTTTGTTTGTGCATCTGTGATTGAGTTTGTGTGTGTGAGCACATGTTTGTTTCTAAGTGCAGTAAGTCTATGTGTGTTTTCCCAATTGCGTGTGTGTGTGTTACTGTGTGTGTGTGTGTGTGTGTGTGTGATTGTTTTCATTAAACTTCTAATAGGCTTACTTGAGTTCTAACTCTAACAGATTTCCAGTAATTGTATCTTGTCTATCTCTATAAGCCAGATCTTGGATTATCTTTTCCATCTCTATAAACCAGATCTCCAATGTGTCTCCTATCTTTTAAAGCCACATCACAGTAAGTTTGTCTATTCTATCTCTATCAGACACATCTCTAGTACATTCATCTCCTATATCTCTATGAGCCACATCTCTAGGACAGTTTATCTCCTATATCTCTATGAGCCACATCTCTAGGACGTTTATCTCTATGAGCCACATCTGTGGTACAGTTGATCTCTTATATCTCTATGAGCCACATCTGTAGTACGGTTAACTCTATGAGCCTAATCTGTGGTAGGTATGTCTCTATGGGTCTCATCTGTAGTACGTTTATCTCCTATATCTCTATGGGCCACATCTACAGTACGTGTATCTCTAATATCTCTATGAGCCACTTCTCTAGTACGTTTACCTCTCCTATCTCTATTAGCCAAGTCTCCTAGTACTTTATCTCTAATATCTCTATGAGCCACTTCTCTAGTACGTTTACCTCTCCTATCTATATTAGCCAAGTCCCCTAGTACTTTATCTCTAATATCTCTATGAGCCACTTCTCTAGTACGTTTATCTCTCCTATCTCTATTAGCCAAGTCTCCTAGTACTTTATCTCTTACGTCTCTATGAGCCACATCTCCAGTAAGTCTCCTCCTCTCTGTCTCTCTAAAAGCCAGATCTCCCCTGAGTTCAGCAGCCAGAGTCTTTCGGCACCGTGTGTTTATGTTCGGCCTCAGCCCGTCGAGCACATCATCAAGCCAATCATCACACACTCGTTTACCATGGAGACGAGGAGGGGAAATCACTGTGTTGAGAAATGAGTCGTAAACCTCCGCTGCTGCTCTGACAAATTGGACCAATCACAATGGTTCCCCATCAGTACACAACAGGAAACACAAAGACCGAATAGTTTGAACTATTAACGCTGTTTAGTAATTTAGAAGACAACTCACGGTGTATTCAGACAAGTCTTTATATTAAGGGAAGAGTAGGGGGCCAGGCCATCTTGCTCAAGGATGCCTGCTGCAAACATTTGAGTTTGAGTCAAACCCACCGACCACTACCCTTACCCAATGCCCAGGTTCACTGTTTAAAAGCATACACATTCGCTTATTTGAGAACTAGTTGTGTTGGTGTTATTTTTCTCTTCTTGAAACGTGTGTGTCCGCTTCCTCCCTTATAAGTGCTTGCTCCTTATCGATGCTGAGGGTCAATAGGTCCATAGTGCTACAAAGGGGTGCTGAAACAACACCACTATAGACACCGTTCATTAGTACCACTAAGAGCTAGTACACATGACACCCTGCAGAAGAATATGCAAGAGCCTTTATCTCTTGATTATGAGAAACATTGGTATATTTAGGAGAGAGAGGGGAGGGGGTAGTGGAATTTTCTCTAGTGCTTCTCCATCTTGATTGACTCTCTGACAGTGAAAGATAGAGATCTCACTCTCTCCCTCCCTCGTTCTCTGTCTGCCACTCTCTCCCCTTTCACTTTTTTTTTTCCTGTCTTTTTTCTATCCTATGATGGGCAGTGGCCTTTTCCTCAACAGAATGACCTAGCTTCTAGCCGGTCTGTATCATGGAATACAATTAAATTAGTTTTGACTGTTTCAAACTATATTTCAGATTTTAATCTATTCAGGAATAAAGCTGAATAAATCATCCTCGCAATATGTTTCCATAGATTTTACTTACATTTTTTTCAGATGGATGAAACAGTTTCTGAACTTTAAATCATTGTAAATCTATAATGAATACATTTATCATTTCATCGTCCATGGATTAAAGGATAGACTTTTGGTTTGTGTGTTCAACCCCAAAGCTGAAAGGTCCACAT
The DNA here is from genome assembly GCF_949987615.1 of Pollachius pollachius. Classification (NCBI taxonomy): domain Eukaryota; kingdom Metazoa; phylum Chordata; class Actinopteri; order Gadiformes; family Gadidae; genus Pollachius; species Pollachius pollachius. The sequence continues at coordinate 37,493,653 of NC_136935.1, read as the reverse complement.
TTTCCGCCATCTACCTGTGACAAAGATAACTCCTGACCCCCTCTTGCTCATAAATTACATCATGTATACAAAAATCTATTCAAGGTACGTTGCGTAGGATGAAAGCCTAAATGACTGAATGGTGAAACGGTTGTGCTGTAAGCGATGATATTACCAAACAGCCATACATTGTCTCCTGTGAGTGGAGATGAAGTGTGTTCTTTATCAGCCCTACTGCAGTTTAGAGTGTGGTTTATTGTGGAAGTGTTCATAGATTCTGGAGATGATGTTGCTTCAGTCTATAGACAGCTGTGGGAGGCCCTGTACGCTATTATTCTGAATAGCACAGGAACCACGATTTATATTCTGTGTGTGTGTGTGTGTGTGTGTGTGTGTGTGTGTGTTTAAGAACATGTTTGTGTGTGTGTATGTTTGTGCTTTTAGAACCTGTGTTTACATGTATTGTGTAGGTTTAGAAGCTATGTGTCAGTGTATGTTTGGATAGAGATTGTGTCTGTGAGTTTGTGTGCTTGTGTCTTATAACCATTTAGAACATATGTGTGTGTGTGTGTGTGTGTGTGTGTGTGTGTGTGTGTGTGTGTGTGTGTGTGTGTGTGTGTGTGTGTGTGTATGTGTGTTGAGTGTGTTTGTGTGTGTCCAGTGGAAACATTGCTGTGGTGCAGATCCAAATGGCCTGGCATCATTAAAGAGCCATTCATGTTCCGTCCCTCAAAGCTCGGCTCTCCCCCGGCTTTGTGGTTACTCTATCGCTTCATGTCTCTCTCAAACTCAGGTTCACACCGGCTCCCCAAACCCCCTTTCAACCCCTATTCCCCTTTTTCCCTTTCATATCAATATCTCTCTCTCTTCCTCCCTCTCTTTCTCTCTCTCTCTCGTGCTTTCGGTCTCATGCTTTAGTGTTTACGGCACTTTGTTGTTCACCTTTTCATCTCCAGATATCAGCTCTTTTGTCTCTTCTAACCACACACACACACACACACACACACACACACACACACACACACACACACACACACACACACACACACACACACACTCACTTAGGGTTACACACACACACACACACACACACACTCACTTAGGGTTAAACACACACACACACACACACACACACACACACACACACACACACACACACACACACACACACACACATACATTTAGGATTAAACATACAAACAACATGTAAACACAAACAATAAATCATGGCTATTTTCGCATAAAGAGCTGGTAGCACATCCAGACCTCAGTCTATAGTATGTTCATGTCTCTTATCTTTCATCTTTCGTCATTCATTGATTCCCTTGACTCTCCTTAGCTGATGTCCTCACAAACCAAAGAGAAACCTTTGTCGCCCTCCGACAATGTTACACCATTTTTGTTTTTACAGCCGTTTGTCTCTTGTTGCCGCGGAAACACTTTGGTTGATATCAAAGTGCCTGACTCACTTCTGTCGTACACTTCACTTCCCATTCACTCTCCCACATTCACAAGAGCGCTAAGCGGTACTAAACCCTATGGTTTGGCTAAAGCACCCTCCTACTCTCCTAGAACAGTAAAACTCATAGCCTTAAATTATAACCGTATTATGTTTATATGATATAAATAGCTAGCGGAAGCTAGCATAAAGCGATCAGGGTATGCTGAGCGCTTGGCATAGTGCTGGACGCTAGCTTAGCAGAAGGCCGCAAGTGTATGATGTTGAGTTTCAACTCCATAGAAAACATTGGCAACGCTGGCAACGCCAACCCTAAAAGCTCCCCATGTATTGGCGGCATTAAGCAGAAGGTGAGCGTACAGGGAAAGATGGAGCAAGATGGAGCCGAGTCACAGTTTACACAACAGGCTGTCACCCACAGCCGGCTGCAAACAGAAGATGACACCATAGTGTTATGAACAGGAGGACAGATGGACGGATGGATGGATGAACTAATGGATGGATGGTTAGATAGACAAACCGACCAATGGATAGTCAGATTGAAAGATGGATGGATGGAGGTGGATGGATGGTTGGATGGATGGATATATGGATGGTTAGTGGGGTCTATCTATTGCTAAAGATAGTTCTCTCTGTATTGGGATCTCCAGAGTGTGGGTGTCTAACTCCCTTACATAAACGGTCATGTTATACAATGGAGAGGTAGTGTGTGCGTTACAATTAATTGTATGGGTGTCTGTTTGTGTGTGTGTGTGTGTGTGTGTGTGTGTGGTTGTGTGTGTTTATGTGCCTGTGTGAATATATTGTATGTTTGTGCAAGAATTTGTTTATGTGTGCGCATGTGTTTGTGCATTGTGTATGTATTTGTCTCAATGTAGAGGTGGTTCTGAAAAACGTGAATTAGCATTTCTACAAGTGCTAATTTGCATTTCTATAAGAACACACTCCTTAGAGAGTGTTGTATTTCTAAGAATACAACACTCTATGAATATTAATTTGTGCGTTTGTAGCCACACGGACATGTGTGTGTTTTTGTTTTCACTATACATTAGTGTATTCAATTAGCGATAAGGCATAAACACACATGCATGCAAACACAAATACACACACACACATTTATGTCTCAACTTAATAACATGCCCTACACACACAAACATGGACACATACACATCCTTATCCACAGTCACCAACACACCAAATACACACATCACATACACAGTTAACCTAAACACACTCTCTCACACACACACACACACACACACACACACACACACACCCCCCCCCACACACACACACACACACACACACACACACACACACACACACACACACACACACACACACACACACACACAAAGAGTGAGGACCCCCCTCTCTTTCCATTCCTGTCCTTCTTTGTTCTCTCTATCATGGAGTACACCTGACCTGTCCTCTGACCTCTGACCTAGGGTCTTCATCCTTCAGAGACCTCCCTTATCCCTTCCTCGGTCTGGTGCTTCTCACATGCAGGGATACAGGCACTGTCACAGTGTTGGCCTAATGTCATTCAAGTATTTGGTTGTGAGAGGCTAGACGCTTACAAACACACACACATGCATGTGACTAGGGTCATAGAGAGCAGGCTTATAGAGATGGATGGATTGATAGACCGATGAATGGTGTGACAGATGGATGGGTAGCTTAAGGAGAGATAGATGGATTGATAGATGGGTGATGGATGGATAGATAAATAGCTAGAGGGATGGATTGATGTACAGATAGAGGTGGATGCCTTACAGTGTGTCGTAGCTCTGTTCATATTGTTGTCACGGTGACAGATGGCTATCCTCCCGGTCGGCTGAGGGGGATTATGATTGGCTGACACTTGTGGAGCTTTGCCATTGGTTACTTGAAAAGACGAATCACTCACTATTTGAGCAAATTGTAAGATGGCAGCGTTTCATAATTAGTTGAAGCTCATATCTATTCTTGCGCAAGTGAACAAGTAAATGGTGTGTTCCTTCAGAGACACATTTACTTATTCTTTTGTTTCATAAAAGAAAAAGAATTTCAAATTGTATTTGTTGTCGCACTAAGCGTCCACCAGCTTCTCCATTTAATAGCGAGGGAATGCTTGGTTAAAGCTATGGGTGGTTAATTTCGGCCATCGCCAGAAGCAACAACGCTCTGTAACAATATTGTATTCCCAATTTGTTTTTAATTGAATCAACGCCGAGGTTCTTCTCTGCTTTATTTAACATGTTATTGCCCACGATTCCAGCCGATACAACGGTTGAAATTGCCTTGTCAAATATTAACAAGGCACATGCATCTTCACAATTTTACAGATGCTCTTCTTAGTGCTTTAGAGATTGTAACCCACAAAGGTTGTCTCTTTGTCGCGTGGCCATTACAAATTGTTTATGTGTTGAACGTTTATATCTATTTGTAAAAAGACTCAACGCATCCAAATAAAATCTTAGAGCGCAAAGGAAATTGGACCTTAACAATCAATCTTCTGTTCCTTTCTGGGCACAAGGATGTTCACTTGGCGTCTGAATCCTTAACAGCTTCATGATCATCCCAAACTGAATCCCAATACAAAGCAACCCATACGCCTCCCTATCCGCTAAAACCATCTCTCATTCTAAACTAGGCCATGCACAGGTACTCTGTGCCAATAACCCAGACCACTCAGTTTAAACACTGAGGCCTTTGAACCAGGAAGCAGAAAGGTGATTAATGGAGGGGTGAATCCCGTTGCCCCTCAGTAGTGGGGAGACTGATGGTTTATGGGGTCCCGGATGGGTCTGGTAGCCAACTGTGGAGACGCTACAGCTGCTTGCTGCTCTATTTTCATAGAGCCATAGATCCTGCTGCTCTGGTACTGTCGCACACTTCTCACTTTTAGTACCCTAGTAAGGATCCCACTGAGATCTGGTCTAATAGCACACATACAGATGTGCTCACACTCGCACTTACAAACACAAGTGTGCACGCATATATCTTCGCAGAACTGCGATCCCTGCTCCTCCTAGCTTAAGTTCTGTGGTATTGTTGAACAGTACACCTAAAAAGAGTTACTGTGTGTTAACCAGCTTGCCTGGTATGAGAGGGAACAAGAGGTGGATTGATAAAGTAAAACACAAGGTGCATCGATTGGCCCTAGCGGTTAGCCAAACACTGAATGAATAGCCAGTTTAGTGTGTGCCGGTTGAGCGAGCATAGTATTAGAACGATGTTTAAGAACGTGTTCATCATCAAAGCCATGTTTACCAACTGTCTTTTAATCATGAATAATTCAAGCCAATTCCCATGCAGAACACGTTAACGGCCTGTCTCAAGTTTGCATTGTTTAATAAGGGGGAGTTCTCAAGACAGAAAAGTGGGTTGAAAGAAAGAGTGAATGGCATGTAGCACTGGACACTGAAGACAAGGTGCCTAATTGACAGGGTGCAGTAGGCCAACCATATGAGCGCTCTTTAAAACATTTCAAGAACTCTTATGTGTTTCAGACCTTGGTGTGGGAATCTGTATAGGATGGATAGGATAGTGTTGCAGGGGCCGAGAAGCGTTGACATTATTCCTCTCTTTTCGAGGCAGACCTTTGTATTTGAAGAAGGTGTTTTCTGAAATGATCAGTTTACTCTCTCTTGGCTCCTAAAGCAGAATATGTGAGGATGAGTTTAAGACCTTTCGCAACCTTTCATACAGCAAACAAACCAAAACACACACTTCAGCACACAGTGCAACACTAAACAATTGCAATCCCTTCTATCCTCCAACTCTCACCCCTCTCTCTTTCTATTTCTCTATTCCCCTCTTTCCCTTTTCCTTATGCTTTCCTCACCCACTCACCTAAGTCCTATGTCACTCTGTCTCTACAGTTCTCTCTCTTTCAATTTACCTACCTCTCTCTCTAGATCACCCCCCTTCCCCGAACCCTCTCTCCTCCTGTCTGATTCATTGATCCAAGGGTCAACGAGGATTACTTGTAGATGAATTCTAGATAATAAGATGTAGATAACCTCCTGTCCCCCAATCCCCTTCTGGAGACTTATTAAAGATCTAATGAGAATGTTGAAGGTTTAGGATATTCCTTTTTAATATTGATAATTCCAGTTCTAAACTTCCAGTAACTAATCAACCGATCATCAAACATACTTATGTATTTCTGCAGTTTTGCGTTCCAGCTTTTTGTTTTCTGTAATCCACCAGAGCCTGCTTGGCCAGAGGCTTATGAGGCCTGGTGAAGAGCATAAGGTGAGCTAAGGACTAGATCAATTAATCAACCATTAAGTCAAATTAACAAATTAGTACTTTGTTCCAGCGGGCGCTGTCCGAGGTCCTGAAGTCGGACCTGTGTGTTCCACCCAAACAAACTTCAAGACCTGTGTTACACCCAAACAAACATAAAGACCTTTGTGTTACACCCAAACAAACCAAAATACCTGTGTGTTACACTCAAACAAACTTAACCTTACAATCCTTTTTCAAAACTGAGTTTCTAAGATTACATTTCCCTGTCACGGTGTGTGTAGTGGATACATCCCTCTGTGATAAGCTATGGGTATTTCACATTTTTAAATCCTGTTGTATCACTTTAAATTAGTAATAGCATTCCCATCATAACATTCCTTTAGATCCTGTTGTATCACTTTAAATTAGCAACAACTTTCCCATGACAACATTCCTTTAGATCCTTTTGTATCACTTTAAATTAGTAACAATGTTCCTTTAGATCCTGTTGTATGACTTCAAATGGGGAACAACATTCCTTTAGATCCTGTTGTATCACTTTAAATGAGGAACAAAATTCCTTTAGATCCTGTTGTATCACTTTAAATGAGGAACAACATTCATTTAGATCCGTTTGTTTCACTTTAAATTAGAAACAACGTTCCTTTAGATCCTGTTGTATCACTTTAAATTAGTAACAGCATTCCCTTAATGACAGAGCCGGTGTGAGTACAAGAGGGATACTTTCTTGCCTTGTCTCTTGCGTGGTGTTGCTACACATGTTCTATTTATTCCTTTATTCAGGCAGGGTGAATCACTGCTCTTGGCAACAGTGGTTTCATTCACTGTATTACCATTTCAATTGACTTTCCTTTTAGTTTGGGGCTTTCTTTTCATTAGCAACACCTGAACACCTCAGGCTGTAATGGTCCTGTTGTCGCATTCTCTTGCACTCATACTACCCATTCAACTGCATCTGGTCTTTTTTTTCGTGTGTGCGTGTGTTGCCGTACACACACAGCTACACATGCTATGGCCGTCCACAGTATGACTGCAGTGGATGAATTTGTATCTTGATCACGTCGATCAGATATATTGTTTATAACAAGCTTTCCCTGAACTTTCAATAAAGAATAATGTATTATTGGGTCTGTTTGTCGCTGGCGTATATATGTGTCTGTGCCTTGTATTTACGGTGTTGGTGTGTTGTGTAGGGTGTTGAATTATTCAGGTGATGTTGTGATTGTATTCATTTATCTTATCTACATGCACATGTGTATGTAAATGTGTGTCTGTGTGTGTGTATGTAACTCATTCATTATTAACAAGAGATTAGGATTCTGTTATTACCCAACAACATTATCTATTTCCAGAGCACCGTACTCTAATTAGAAAGCAGGGAGAAATGCCTGTGTGTCTGTGTGTGTGTGTGTGTGTGTGTGTGTGTGTGTGTGTGTGTGTGTGTGTGTGTGAGCGCGTGTTCAACTTATTGCTGCAGCTTACATCGTACATAACGATTAACATTGATTGATTAACACCTGTTAATTTTTCCCGGTGAGGAAACAACGGTAGGCTTTAAGGATTTGTGGGAATTTATACCATTCTGTCATCGGGAAAAGTTTTTAGACCATTCCGTAGCCACTCAATGGACACCTGAAAAAACACAGCCACAGCAAAGGAACAGATTCATAAGAGATCGTCTTCATTTTCTTTTGGTCAAGCGTCTTCAAAGCTTTCACTTTACACTCTAAATTGCTCCTACAAATATCGGAGTAGCTACAAAAAAAGTTAAACTGCTGCAAAGCCTCTTTCACCACCCGCCACCCGAGCGGAGAGTAGATCATGTCAAATGGGGTGTCTGCCTCTCTCCCTCTTGTCCCACCCGTCCGTCCGCCCCCTGGTCTCCCGCCTGTTCCCTCCTCTCCTCTCCTTTATCTCACCCTGTGTTTGCCATCGCAAATTCTCTGCTCTTCCTCTTCGTCGTTGACACCTTTTCTCCGCTGCTCTCTGTGATCCATCAGCGTGAATGAACTCTCCTCCCCAGTTTGAATTACTCCCCCCCTCGCCTGTCTTGCCAGGGTTAGGGCACGGCGTTGCCATCAATTAGGATGTAATTCTGTTAGCCAACGAGCGGTTATTCCTTCAGCTTATGAAAACGTCTGCTGAGCGGCTGGTGGGGGGGCTCTCTGTCGCCCATTTACAGATCAAACTTATCTAATGGAAGATGGAAAAGATAGTTTGGGCTATTTACATATTCACCCTCATTATACCAAACCGGATGATATTTTACCAGACAATAACACACCACACCACAGCCCAAAATAGCATACCATTACTCGCAGCATTATTCAACACTGTATCTAACCCTATCTCTCATTCTATGTATCTTTATCTACCATGACATTCATTATCACCCAACATGCTAAAGCTGACACCTCTCGCTGGGTGGTTTTATTCAGCTCTATCTGCGAGTATTTGTTTGTTTTGTGGCGCGCAACGGAGCCATATTGGAGCCAGTTAGTGTAGGTGGGTATCTCTCTGAACCGCCTTTGGCAGCCCGGCTCCAGGAAGTGTCGATTCTCAGTGAGTCATATGTGCTGCCAGGGAGATGAGGGAGCCATCCAAGAGATGCTCTTTAATAATAGGCTGCGTATGTGTTTAACTTGTTTCGCTTCCAAACTATAATTCTCTCTCTGTATGAGTTGTCTGTTTGGACAACTTGTGATTGTATCCATGAGTTCATTCCAAGTACTCGCATCACGTACATTTATTTTTATTTTGCCAACCTTTTATGAAGCGTGACATATGCTACAATGTTGCTTTGTGTATGACGGGCCCGGTAAGCTTTGTTTGTTGTAGGTAGCTTTCTGTTCTGTGTTTTAGAGACCTATGTTTGAGTGAGTAGGAAGCTTCTCTGAAGCAACCGAGCCAGAGTACGGCTCTTGATCCAATATTAAAGTGGAATGTCCGAGGCAGAGGTTCCAACCCTCACGGCCTTCTACCGTGACCACATTTTTAGGTCAGAAAATTATTTCTCCATGGACTCCTACGTCTTGCCTCTCTTGTTGTTCTCAGAGTATCACCATCCGCCTGACACATTTCTGAGTGAAGTGCTTGGTAGAAGTTTGCTTGTGGCTACAAATTTAGCAGTCTAAACGCATAAAGAACTGTAACCCCTTTTTGTATTCATCAAGAGTCTGCAGCCAAATATCTACAGCTTATATGCCAGCCCTCTCCCGAGACCCAGTATCCAACTCCCAAGTGGGGTCTTGACGCCAAGGTTGGGAAACACTAGTGTGAAGACCCCCCCCCCCCGCCCGCTATGAAGTTTGTGATGGAACTGATTTATGGAGGGCTGTCGGCTGTCTGAATAAACAGGATGTGAAGAGGGTGACACATGTTGGAGGGAGACATGTTTACAAGTGTGTCTTGTTATCTGTGTTTGTGTGTGTGTGTGTGTGTGTGTGTGTGTGTGCACTTGTGCATGCGTTAGCATAACATTTGATGGAATATAATTGGCGTAACATTGGCTAGAAAAACATTAACTATTTCACCCAGTGCCTTTTAATGAAAACCGTCGTTGGGAAAACAGCTAAGATAGAATCTTTCAAAATTTCATTTGAACACCTCAAATAAGATTGTACCAATACAAATAATAATTTGTGGAGAGGACAGTTCGTTTTTATAATAAAGGAGAAAAAAATATACGATAACAGAAAAATATAATGGAATGGCAAAAATGAATAACATAATGCCATTCCAGGAAAAGGCAAGCAAAAAATAAAGATCAACATTTTTAATATCTTCTTAAAAGTGCCCAGAGAGCCTGCTCCTCTCAGATATTAAGGAATATCATGGGATGGTGTTCCATAATGTATTTGCCGCATATGGACTGTTTTGCCGTGACCACAGTCCTAATCAAAGATATGAAAGCCATGGGGCCTCAGTCCGTTGGTTTTGTCCATCATCTTTGTTCGAGTTATTGGGTTGTTAAACCCTGTTCATTGTTTAGGTTTGAAAACTAGGTTTGAAAGAGTTATCTTCTTGTTGCCAGTCTTATCAGCCGCATGCAATATATTAGCTCTAACTGAATGAGCCTGGAACCCGTTTTGTCAGGGGGAGTTGTGTTTGAATGAATGAATAACTGGCTGCAGCTTTTCATTAAATACAGTCGCTGGTAAGGTCGGGTTCATTTTCCATGGCTTGCACCAGAATTGGGGCTGGTCACACCAACAACCTGCCTTTTAAAAGCATACAAAGAAATGGAATAAAAAGAATATCCTTTGCTTCCAACGTTAGTCATACACTTGAATAAATATTCTTCTGAACAAAAGTAAGTTAAAACCATTTACAGCTTGTTTGAAAAAATAAAATAAATATGTTAATAAATACATTCACCAGCTTCAAACGTTAAAGATATTCCCTAACCCTGTCACTGCTCACCATTCACATTGCGTCACACAGGTTAGAATATTCCGTAGTCCATATGGTTCTCTATTGTACTCCATGTACAGTCATCTCACTGCTGACGTTCCGCTCCAACACCTCTGTTCACTGGAGGAATGGAGAACGGCTGCTCATTGGAAATCCATGGGCAGTCATTCAGCCATGCCAGGGGCTCCAGAGCCCATTTTAGTGCCTCCCGACACGGCTCATCGATTCCTTCATTGTCGTACACCACTAAGCCACTCTAACCCTTCTCCCTTCTTACCTGCCTCTCTTTTCACACCTTCTCCTCTGTCTCTTTCTTGTACCCCCACCATTCAATTCTGTTGGACTCTATCTTCTTTCTTATCTCTGGGAGGTTTTAACAACTTGTTTGTTGTCAAATAACTCCGATGCCATGCTGTGCAGATCTCTTTTTTCACGTGAAGCAAATATATATAAAAATGCTTCTTTTTTATTTTGTTTCCCTTTTGCTCAGCTCTTCTGAAGAGAAGAGATTCTATCCTGGTTGTCTGTCTCTGTCTCCCCTACACAGACTATACTCTCTCTCTTACACGGGGTTGTCTCTCTCCCCCTCTCTCTAACCTTTGGTCTTCTATGTCTCTCTCCCACAGACCGCCCCGTTGCCATGACGATTGAGGAGGAGGAGGGCCTGACCCCGGCCTCCGCTATCGTCGGGGTAACGCCGACCCCTGTCGTCTTCGCGACGACCACGGCATGGGAAGATGGCAGCGGTGGCGGTGGCGGCGGCAGCCAAGCCTTCACTTTCTCCTCTCCGCGACAGCACTCCCCAAATCACCGCCTCTCTCCAAGGGAGCAGGAGGAGGAAGAGGAGGAAGGGATGATGGAGGTGGACTGGATTGAAGAGGACATAGTGGAGGAGGAGGAGGAGGAGGAGGTGGGCCGGTGTGACAGTGAAGTAGGGTGTGACCACCACCATGATGATGATGATGATGATGATGATGATGATGATGATGATGACGAAGGCAGCAGTGATGCCAGTGTGCTGGTGGTCCCCCACCCTGAGATGGTTCCCGTGGTCTTCTTCTGCCTCAAGCAGACCACCTTCCCCCGCAGCTGCTGCATCAGCCTCGTCTCCAGCCCATATCCTTTGCGTTGCCGCGGTAACGGTATGCGTGTGCGTGTGTGCGTGTGCGGAAGGACTTTTCTGCAGTATGATCTGATACATTCGGCTAAAGTCACCGGCTGAACTTTGCAAACACTGCTTGACAGATGAAAAATTTGATTTTATTATATCTCAATGCTTGAATGTATTGGAGACTGAAGTCCAAAAAGCTAGAGAGATCTTTCATTTCCTGTGTTGTACTAAAGTGGGTGAATCATGCGAGGACGGAGTGAAGGTTGAAGGTGGTTGCCGTTCTGCACTTACCTGCTTTAAATTAATTGTACACGGTACAATCCTGCTCCCTTTTGTTAATAACGTGGCTTTAGCTTAAGTTCAACCACACTATTTTAGGGAGAATTCTGACTGGGGCATTCTCTGCCTCCTTCAAAATAAGAGTTCAACAAATGTGCTTTCACGATTCCGAGCAGGTTCTTTGTGTATCATCGTCCACCGGAACCGGAATAAGGATACAGCAATTCTGTTCTACAGCTAAATTACAATTTTAGGGGGTTGGGTGGTTTGAAGCAGTTTCCTCCGGCCAATGTGGTGTGGCTTTTAATCATCTCTTTCCATCTTTTTGGGTCTTGTTTAACAGCATAGATTATGGCAGAGGTGTGTTTGTGTGTGTTTGTGTGTGTGTGTGTGTGTGTGTGTGTGTGTGTGTGTGTGTGTGTGTGTGTGTGTGTGTGTGTGTGTGTGTGTACCCGTGCGAGAGCGATGGAGAGAGACACACACGACAGATTTAGAGAGACAGCATGACTGTGTACGGGCAACGGAGTGACGAGAGAGAGACAGAGTGTGACAGATAAACAGAGAGCAAAAGGGAGCGGGTCAGATAAACGGAGAGAGCAGCAGGTATACTTACGTTTTATAGACCATCCATCCAATTCACTGGTCTAACTGGAAGAGCATTCACACTGCACCCAGCCTTCTCTGACACTCAGTCTTTCTTCTCTTACATTCAATCATCTCTTATTCTCTTTTCCTCCCTGCGCCTCTCGACTTAGTCCTCGCCTTCTCATCCTCTATTTCTCGCCCTCTCTCTCCTCCTATCCCTCTATTTCTCTCTCCTCTCTTCATCTCTCCATCTCTCCTGCTTTCACACTCTCCCTATCCCTCCTTCTACCTCTGTCACTCTGTCTCTGACATTGTACCTTCATACCCAGTCCCTCCTCCTCCTCTTCCCCTCTTTCATCCTCTACTTTTCCACATTTTCTCCTCTTTTTCCTCCTCATCCTCCTGTCTCCCTTCTCTCTAGGGTGTGTGTGTGTGTGTGGATGTGTGTGTGTGTGTGTGTGTGTGTGTGTGTGCACTCCCTCCCTCCCTAGGATCCCTGCTGGCAGTGTGAAGCCTAGCCCATCTCAAACCAGCGGGGTGGGCGTCGCCCTGTGTTGCCAGGAGGCGAGAGAGGCTGTGAAGTCACGGGGATGATTAGAGCAGTGATGGGACGGTGACCTCATAGGGAGCTGTCTCTTGTTCTGGAGATGCTTGAGAAGGTCTCACTCTGAAGACCCCTCTGTCGATCGGCCTCCTCTTGCTGTCCAATTACTTATCCCGAAATGGATTAACGAGCATCCGCGTGTGTGTGTACGCGTTTGTGTGTGTGCTATCAATCGGAGTTTATGCTTGCCATCTGTGTCTGGGTTCACCCATTTACATCATTGTGTGTGTGTGTGTGTGTGTGTGTGTGTGTGTGTGTGTGTGTGTGTGTGGGGGGGGGTGTGTGTGTGTGTGTGTGTGTGTGTGACTAAAGCAATATGCCTATAAATATACTTGATTTCTTACTATATTTACATAATTAATTCATTGTCTCTCATTATCTTTCTCTCTTTTTTTTAACTCTGTTTATCTCTCTCTTTCTGTCCCTCTCTCTCTATCTCTCTCTCTGTGCCTCTGTTTCTCTTTCTCTCATTATGTTAGCCTCTACCCATCACTTAATAGACGGTAAATCAACAGTGGGTTTGCGTTCAAATCTCATTGCAGTAAGGCAATAAGAAGGGCGAGAGATACAATAAGACAGAGCAAGGCGAGGGAGAGAGAGCGAGAGCGTTGGCAGCCCCATAGTGTTGAAATGAATGCTGGGGGCTATTCTCAGTAACAGACAGATTTAATTTATGTCCCGCTGCACTTCCAGAGAATCACTGAGCGCGGGACATATCCCTGTCATTCATCTCTCTTCCAGAACTCATCTGCACACCACTGACTCTTCATTTAGCGATCTCCCTCTGCTCTTTTATTAGTCAGAGGTTAGCTGTGTCTAACGCAGTCTGTCTGTTTCCCCTGACACACAACTATGTAGAACTCCTTAGCACTCCTTAGCACACCTCACGTCAGACATTTACGCACACTTCATTCTCAAACATGTACACACTGTCACACACTTGTCACACACTCACACGCACGCAGGCGCGCACACACGCATGCACACACACACTTAATCTCACACAGGCGCTCACACACTTATACAGACACACACCCATGCATACACACAACTAAAAACAAAGTTTTTCGAAGACGAGACAGAAGGCAGAAAGCAAACATCAAAGTGATCGATGCAGCTACAGCAGCCTCATATTCCGTCCACTCAGCCAACCGGTGTTGGCAGCTTGCTACTTCAAAACCTTTCCCCCCCTCTTCAACATAGCCTCTCACCACCGTGATGATGATATGCAAATGATCATCTCGACGGGCTGGTAATCAGTGATAAGTATCCTCAGCTGCTGCAGGACAAGTATTCTTCCTCGTGCAGAGGCTTAATGAGGCGATGATCTACAGGTGTCAACCACTCCATCATGTGCTTCAGGTGGGCCGGGGCATCACTGCAGCATGGTAGAATGTGGTGTCTCTATCGTCATAGAGACACCGCATCGCAAACCTACTTTGTTGTTGTCGCGTAGTAAGTAGTACAACTTTTGGAAAAAGGAATATTTAGTGGAAGAGTGCAATGAGGCAATGAGGTGTCCAGATTATTCTAAATAGCTGTCTGGTATTTGCTAAGTAGCTGTCTGGCCTCTTATACCATCCACAAATGAACCGGGCGGCAGGCTGCTTTATGCTAATGGTGCATCATTTGGTTCATTTGGCAGAGACATAAAGTGTTTTCTTGTTATGTCTGCAGTGCGGTCAGCGCTTGGCACGTCCTGTTCTGCTGAGATCGGCTGGTTTAGGACGCTAGGGAACCATGGAGGCTGCTGAGAACCCGTGGCTAGGCGGTCAAAATAAGAGAGGATGGTCCTTATCTTAGCTTTCCTCTATGGGAAATTCACTGCGCATGGTCAAGGACAGGAGCCAGAGGAAAATGGAATAATCAATTAAAATAGGAGTTAAAGAAACGACACATCAAATATATCTATTATCACATTATGAATTGTAGCGATCTCAATGCAAACGTCAAAGAAATCTGTAAACATTACAGATGGTTGAGGCAGACAGTATTTCATTGAAACGATACATCATTGACCATTACACATAAGTGTTTAAACTAAGGCTCAACTCAGTTCTGTGTACGGGTGTCGGGGGGTCGGGGGGTTGGGAGGGTCATTCCAGATTGGTGTAGTCAGTCAAGCTCAGCCCGATATCTACCCGGTCCAGCTGAAATGGGTCTGGTTACGATATGGAAGCACAGCACCAAGTGGGAGAGGAGCTTCTGAGATAGCCTGGACTCCTATCAAGACCCGCTGGAGCTGTAATGGACCATGAGAGAGAGAGAGAGAGAGAGAGAGAGAGAGAGAGAGAGAGAGAGAGAGAGAGAGAGAGAGAGAGAGAGAGAGAGCGCGCGCAGTGGACCGGACAACTTAGATTATATTGTGTCAATTGCAGTTCTCATACAGGTGGAGAACAAACACACAAACGCAGAGCCATAAACAAACACAGTATATTACAAGCACAATCACAAGTACCTCCCCATACACACATACATTTACATATAAAGCAAACACGGGCACGAACACGCACACACACATACACATATACATACACACACACAAACAATGAAAGGACAGATAGGAACTGACGAAGAGGTGGCAGATCGCTTGGGCTTGGGAATCACATATTGCCTCCTTCCTCCGGTCAATGTAGCCACCTGTAGACCAAAATGGAGGAGAAAAACAGGATAGAGGGGCTGATGGAGGAGGAGAAAGAGCATGAAGGTGGGGGAGGGTTGAGAGACCAGAGGGTTGTATTGATGAAGACGAAAATACACAGTGATGTGTGTGTGTGTGTGTGTGTGTGTGTGTGTGTGTGTGTGTGTGTGTGTGTGTGTGTGTGTGTGTGTGTGTGTGTGTGTGTGTGTGTGTATAAAACAAGGAGGTTGAGAGACGGGCTATGCAGAGAGAAGGAGTGGGGTGAGGGAGAGAGAGGAGCTGAGAGAGAGCTAGAGAGGCTGAGAGATAGAAGGGGAGGGAGAGAGAAAGAGATATAGGTAATGTCATTTAGTTGAGGTATTTTCTGCTCCAAATCCGTGTGTTGGCGAGGGAAGGTCAGGTTAATAGCTTCCAATTCACTTTCAATCTCTTTTAGATAAACACTTTCCACCACACACACACACACACACACACACACACACACACACACACACACAAAACCACAACCAACTGCCTCATAAAAGAAAACACGCAAGCGTGCAAACACACACACATTCTGCAACCAACTACATCACACAAACACACGCAAGTGCGCACACACTCACAAGCTCATGCACAAACACACAAATTCAATAATTCAAGGTTCTTTTGGTGTTCTCACTAGAAAGTTTCTTTGCACAAACCAAAAGCCCAGTTTTATATATTCTTAGTGAGTAATGCCCTTAGTGTCAGATGAACGGATAGCTTCAGATGCTACCTATTTACTAAATCATCAAGCAGACGCCTGCATCTAAAGCCCCTTACCGTGGATTCAGACAAATGTCCTTACGGTGCAGGTATTGGCATCTTGCTCAGTGATGAGGAGTAGATCCCTAACTATTATACTTCCCATTGGCATTTCCCCTTACACAGTAAGACAGTGTGCCAGCAATCTGTTTTCTCATCAGATTGACATTCCGGTTTGACATTTATCCTCTTCAGTCACATGACGCTTGG
Organism: Pollachius pollachius; assembly: GCF_949987615.1. NCBI lineage: Eukaryota > Metazoa > Chordata > Actinopteri > Gadiformes > Gadidae > Pollachius > Pollachius pollachius. Next base: position 37,477,347 of record NC_136935.1, on the reverse strand, counting down.
ACATGGCTTGATGCTGATTGGTTGGTTAATTAGCAACAATTGTTAACGACCACAGATGTCTATTACAGGCATTTGGAGCGAGCCCTAACATTTTATGAGCCTGTTCATAATGTAAACAATTGCTGTTGCTGCCTGTATTAGTGTGCGTGTGCGTGTGTGTGTGTGTGTGTGTGTGTGTGTGTGTGTGTGTGTGTGTGTGTGTGTGTGTGTGTGTGTGTGTGTGCGTGCGTGCGTGCGTACGTGCGTGCGTGCGTTCTGGGTTGGTATTGGGCTTGAATTAGTGCATGTCTATTTATGGCAAGAGTGGTTGCGTTGAAGTTTCTCAGTTGGAGTTTCTCAGTAAGTTTTCTCAGGAATGACTTAACATGTTCCCTCTCGTTCTCTATGCCTCCAGAAGCTGTAGATGAAAGACAGGGTTTCTGAGAGCCGAGGGCGACTAGATGAACACACTGGGGCTAAGAGAGAGAGGTTGTATAGGGACAGATGTGGTGAGAAAAGAAAGTCAGGCAGAGAGAGTGACAGAGAGGAGATAGGTACGGGCAGAGAGATGGAGCAGATAGAGAGGCATACAGAGAGACAGAGAAGAGAGATTGGTAGAGCAACGGGCAGAGTGAAGAAGACCAGGGACATACTGGAAGAAAGACAGGTAGCGGAAAAACAGGACTTAGCAGATAGTATAAGAGGAGAAATGAATAGACCAATTAAAGCAGAGAGGCAGCTGACAGACAGAGAGGAGAGGAAAAAGAGGAGAACAGCAGAACACTGGATTACAGCTTGTCAATCACTTCTTATTCACCTGTTCAGTCTGCTCGCCTTCTATCTCTCTCGCTCTCTCACTCTTGCTAGTAGACCCTCGTCCATGCCCCCTCCACCAACTCTTGGAACTAATGCTAATGCCTCAAATAATCATTATGTTAATGACGCAGTTAATCACTATGCTAATGCAATGCTAACACCGCTGTACCCAGCTGTCAGAGCTGAAGAAAGGTGGCATCATCACATTGTGCTGGCCCTTACCCTTACTATGCCGTCTGCTCCCACCCTCCTCTCCGTTTCCCTACGGTGGTTCCTCCCCTTGAAGGTTTAAAGATATGCGCGCCTCTACGATTTCCCTGAGGCTGACCAGCAGGATAACTCCCATGATCCTTTTCTCATTCCTACTTTCTTCCGTTTCTTTTGGTGATTTTTATGGAAGTGAGGTCTGAGATTGTATCCTGGATGGTGGCGTCATGTTCAAAGATGTTGCTGAAAGTTATGCATTTACGATTTTCCCATTTTGTGAGAACGAATGTAGACAGTTTCTGAAGACGTGAGGTGAAAACATCACTCAAGTCAAATAAATCATACACTTCAATACACTATCTCTAAATATCCCGATCTGTAGGCTGAAAGCGTCAGAAATAGAAAAAAAGCAACAGTCAAAGCGAAGATAAATAATCAAATGTATCTTCAGCCAGAGGCACCGCACTGGGAGAGGCTACAGTGTTCCTCTCATGAAATAAAAACCAAGACAACGCCAGCAAATTGACAGAAGCCAGTAATCCTTTTAATGGCTGCCACTTTTCCCACATCTAACTTAATAAGCTTGCAAGAACGCTGCGGAGCAGAGCTGAACTACACAGGAGGTGACTAAGGTCAGTGCGACAAACGAAGTAATGAAAGAGACAAGAATATGGCAGCAAAACGGAACGTGACTTCATTAGTTCAACCTCATGACTCCAATTTTCTGTCTTCAATTTAATGGAAAATATAAAAAAAGGAAAAGGTTTTTGGTCGAGACAATAAGATGGAAAGAGAGAGCAGCACAGATAGATAAATTAGGGAGAAAACAACAATTAGCATTCACAATTTACTAATTACTTTTTATAATTGATCATTCAGAACATTTATCAGCAGATTCTTTTATCCAAACGGCTTCCAGTGATTTTTCTTTTTTACACATGATAATAAAATGGTAAGGGTTATGGCTTATTGCGCAAGGATGCTATACTGGTAGCCTGTTGCCAATGGGCTTCAAACCTAGAACCTTTCAGCTGGGACTTGAATTACATCCCCACCGGTCTATCCTGCCTCTCTTTATGACTTAAATAAGCCTTTAAAATAAAGCTCCAGTGTGAATCCTTGGGGCGTGTATGTTTATACAGCATGATGTAAGAGCACCTATTCTGTCCCTTAATGTTTAAGTGATTCCTTATCACAGGGTTCGATATAGGACCAGCTGTCTATAAGTGCTGGGACCAAAATAAATGAGAAACATAATGTGTTCTGCGGCTGTCTGGACTTTTTAATTGGAAATGTCTAATTGGATTTGTCGTCTAATTTGATGGGTTTAAAGAGGAAAAAAAATGCTCTGTCTGTAATTGAAATTAAAACAAAAACATAGGGTGGTTATGGTAAGATCTACCACCACATAAGCTAACTATTCCCCCATGCCTCGAGAGCATTGACGCAAACCACCTCCACTCGCCTCTCATTCAATCTATTGATCAGAACTCTTTGGTTTTGTTGTTGAGCCTTTTAGATGCAGTGTTCCGCTTCCTGGGTATGAATATTGAATGGATGTCATTCTCTATTTATTTTTTTTTATCAATCAGTAATTCAACTCTGGCAGATATCTATTGATGATAGGACAGGGTGCTACTACTCTACTTATACTAGGACCATGTAGTGTGCCAAATGTTAAGAATCCTCTTCCCATCTTTACTGTGAAAACAATATAGGGTACAACCTATGTTTCGGGTTCAAATACTGATGATTCTGATGGCGATGGTTCTTATGACACCAGTTGCTCTGGCGGTAGTTCTTCTGGCGATGGTTCCTATGGGGATGAAACCACTGGCGAGGTTCATCTGGGGTTGGTTCCTAAGGCTATGGTTCCTCTGGCGAGGTTCCTATGATGATGGTTCCTATGGGGATTGTCCTCCTGCTGTTTCTGCCCAGTTGTGAGGGCGTCATGTAGAAAGAGAAAGAGGGAGAGACATGAACGGTGTGATGGAAATTGCCATCAGACATGGGGTTCCCAAGACACTAAGACACTGTGACCTCTAAGTTATTATCTATAGTAACCATTTCACTGTTTGTGCCTCACTTATCGCCCTTGGGGGGGGTCCGAGACAGCCTTGGCTGACTCGAAGCTATACCAAGAGCTACATCCGTGCCTTAACACTGGAGTGTGCCCACTGTTCAGGGCTCACTACAACGCTTCAACCTTTGTATGCTTGACGTGCTGAGTGTCCTTTCTGCGCACACTTTTTCTTTGTACTTTCACTCTTTTTTATTTATACTATTTTGCCCTTTATTACAATAAACGCTGAGTTTTGGTGTCAATACAGTTTGAGGATTTTCCGCCAGGGTTTTCTCAGGGTTTGTTGTTTTTGATAAAAACATCAGAATAGTCAATTGACCCCTAGCCCTTACCAATGAACTGTGGAAATGCTTTGAAACTATGGGTGATCATTTTATGCTTGGAGACACTTTCTCAATGTTGGCAGCTTCGTTGGCGGTGAAGTTCATCGCGCACATAGTTACTTCCCCCCGGTCCTTTGGGACAAACAAACACACACACACAAACACACTGTGAGCATTTATGGGAGAAATTAACCATTACTTTTTGTATTAATTATGAGTATTATCAGGCCTATATATCATATAGATACATTAATAGTGTTAAGCAGCAAAATCACCTCTGAATTCATAGGAGAGACTCACACAGCGCCAGAGAGTCTGGGGCCAAGGGGTACTGACGTCCAGCACTCAAGTTTAATTCCCCTATGGAATTAAAATGATCAAAATCATCCCCCTTCTGAAACAGCCATCCCCCCTTCCCATCCCCTGTAAACCAATACAGATATAAATGTCTGCTGAACAAAAAAACAATCCAAACATACCGTTGAATGGCAAAAGGGAGAGCAGGCGATAACCACACTAAACGTAATACTGCTGAGTAAAAGGCACAGATGGACCCTCTTGACCGACCCGTGGCTTGGAGTAGATGCAGTTGAAAACATCAAAAACTATATACAGCAGGTTAAGGAAAAGAACATGTAGGGAAACTTGGAGTTGGTTAAGTGCAGGTTTACAAATAATGTATATTTTTTTATTGATTACATTTATTGCAGTGGTGATGAATTCCTTTTGATATTTCTTAATTTTTGCCAGCTAGGATTAAGTAACGCTACTCTGATGAGAGTAGCAGGAATGACTAGCGTATCTTTTCTAACTTGCATTCTACATGCTAAAATTGTTCTGTGAAATGTGTCCCTGTTTTCATTGAGTGTTCGTTATTAAATCCAAAAACAAGCTGCCCACTCCTGAAGGTAACCATCTCGCTGGTTATTTTCCGTACAAACACCCACTGTGAGCGAGAGGTCAGAACGCTAGCAGCCTCAATTTCCCTGACAGATCCCCCCTGGTGCCTCCTGCTGCCCCCTGTGGCTGGTGCTGGTTATTACAGGTCTGGCTGCCAATACATGTTACCGTCAGTCTCGTGTTCCCTACTGGGTCTGCTGGTGCCGAAATAAATCACAGCTTCCAGCCAGGGGAGAGCACCTGGATGTATGTATGTATATATGTGTGTGTGTGTGTGTGTGTGTGTGTGCGTGTGTGTGTGTGTGTGTGTGTGTGTGTGTGTGTGTGTGTGTGTGTGTTTGTCTCAGTGTTTGTCAGTGTGTGGTGATAGGGGTGAAATTTGTATAGAAGGGGGTTGTGAGTGTGTGTGTGTGTGTGTGGGAGGGGGTGATGAAGGTGTTTGTGTCTCAGTGTGTGTATCAGTATGTGTGTGCTTGTGTCTGAGTGTGTGTGTTGGTGTTTATGTCTGTGCGACTGTGTGTGCTTCCGTGTGAATACCATGTTTGTGTGCATGTATGTGTGTGTGTGTGTGTGTGTGTTACTGTGGTCATCAAAGCACCAGAGAGAAAGTAATTAACACAGCAGGGTGTGGTTGTGTTGGTATGTGTATGTGTGTGTGTGTGTGTGTACAACTGAATGTACTTTTAATATCATTAGTGATGTCTCTGATGTTTTCCTCCTCCTCCATCTCCTTTTCATCCCTTTCTTTGCTGCTGCCCCACCCAACCCTCCCAACAGTGTCACCATGGTGATCGCACCATTCTAACTCTCCCCGCACTCAAGTGGGCTGAACTGTTTGCGTGTGTAGGTCTGTGTGTGTGTCTGTTATATCCTGGGCTCAAACTTTTTCTGAGTGAAGTTTAAATTAAAATCACTTCTCACCTCCATTTCCCTGGATTAGCTGAACTTTGAAGGCGCTTCTGTTTTTAATAAATAAAGACAGTGAGACGTACGGACAATCAGACATGGTGAAAGATTCTTTCTCTGTTTCTATCATTTTTCACTCTCTATCTCTCTCTTCCTCTCTGTCTCTATCCTTCCCTCTCTGCCTCTCTGTCTCTTCCATTAAGGCAGGCAGACAGACGGATTGGCATGCGGTCTTACAGACACAATTGCAGACAGCAGGACAGACTGAGTAACAGACAAGACAAAGGGACAGACAGGAAGACATGAAACAGACATGAAGAAAGCCTCTCTGAGGGCAAGACAGAGAGGCTGACAGATTCAGAATTTCTCCAAACACACACACCCAAACGCGCGCACACACACACACACACACACACACACACGCACACGCACACGCACACGCACACGCACACACACACACACACACCATGTGCAAAAGCACAAGACGTCTTTCCAGTCCTAGATAACACGGCAAGCAAAGAAAACATGTATGTGGATTAAAAACAGCCTCCTCCGGAGGAGGAGGACAGGGGTTTGGGGAGATAAAGGGGGGAAGAAGCAAGATAGAGAGAGGGCGAGAGAAAGAGGGAGGAGAGAGAGGGAGAGATAGAAAGAGAGAGTGATGAGGTAGAGAGAGAGAGCAAGATAAGCCATGACAGGAAGTTTAAACCAAGGCCAAGATGTTGGAGACAAAACACTTGTGTGTGTGTTTATGTGTGTGTGTGTGTGTGTGTGTGTGTGTGTGTGTGTGTGTGTGTGTGTGTGTGTGTGTGTGTGTGTGTGTGAGTGTGTGTGTGTGTGTGTGTGTGTGGGTGTGTGATTGATAGCTTAACTGTTTTTAACAACATCCGGATGCCACATCCCGGGAGTCTTCCCGCCGCTGAACATCAAGATAAAAGCGCTAACAAAGCTACTGTAATTACAACAAAAGAACACAACAAAGTGACAATCTGGTTAATTGAGGAAACAGTGCCATCAGGGAGGGGTACTCTTATTTTGGCGTTGCACCAGAATTATTGGTGTTGATGTTTTTGCAGGATAGACTTGGAACCCGATAGGATTTGGATACAATACTGACTTGCACTGCAGGCAATGGAAAAAGTAACTTGAATGGCACAGTTTCTGATTTAATTCAAGACCGGTGGTTTATGCTTCAGGTCGGCGAACACAAGCAATAATTCCTCCACTTACAATAACGCCTGTTTGGGGTAGAGACACGCTTGTTTCCATGGAAACCACACTCGTCAGAGCAACGAACCCCCACACACTTTTAATAATGGTCCCATAAATGCAATGGATACTTACGCACCCAATGTGTCTCTGGGCCAGATATGTACTGAGGTACACAGGCCATTTTGATTAGAGAGAGAGAGAGAGAGAGAGAGAGAGAGAGAGAGAGAGAGAGAGAGAGAGAGAGAGAGAGAGAGAGACAGAGAGAGAGAGAGAGAGAATTGTTTAAGGATAATTAAATATCAAATTTCATACAATCTTAGAATTTATAATATACTTATAGGCATTTTTTAATAATTCATTATTACAAAGATTATTCTTATTATAATCATGGAGCTTCATTGTTGAGGGAATAAAGATATGTGCTGACTGTTTGTTGATAGAACACCGAACGCCCGTAGGGTTCAGAGGCCACCGAGGAGGAAGCGCTTGAAGTAGAGAAGAGCTTGAGTGATTCATAACAGGTTGATGAGTGTCGGATGGGGGAGGGAGGCAGCTAAGGAAAGGGGGGTTGGGAGAGGAGGAGGGAGACACTGAGAGAAGGAGAGGGGAGGGTGGATGGCTAGAAGAGGGCAGGGTTCAAATTGAAAATGAGGGGAGAGTGTGTGAGAGTGAGTGCATGCGTGTGTGCTCACATGTGTGTGCTCGTGTGCTTGGGTGTAAGACTCCTCCAGTTCTATGCAATGGATTGGAGTGTCATAGCTCTCTCTGTATCTGTATTATCACCCACACAGCTGTTTGGTCTGCTTGAGCCCTGAACCCTGGCTGTCACTCTGCTGTCATTTACACATTACTTGTTAAATACTCACACATATTCTCCAAGTCTCCCTCTCGATCGCTTCACTCTCTATCTCTCTCTATCTCTGTTAACTAATCTATTATATCCCATTCTGTTCTAATGGACTCTATTCTATTCTACTACATTTTATTCTAGTCCATGTTGCTCTGGTCTACTCTGTTCAGTTCAGTGGGATCTCACAGGTGAGTGTGTTGTGTGTCCGTTCTTCAGTGAGCTCGCTGCTACTGCTGCTGGTTACACAAGCCTGACAGTGATCCAGAAATAGACCCGACACAGTGGTGGTGGGCGGAGAGGAGGAACCTCAGCGCTATATCATCACTATCATCAGCACCAACACCATTACCCACCACTGCTATTACCTGCACCTCCAACACAACCCCCGCCACCGTCACCTCCAGCAGCTCAACGACACCACCAACATCACCTATTTCATCACCATGATCACCCTCATCACCGTCAGCATCACCATCGTCATCATCATTATCACCATCACTTCTAACACCTCCACCACCAACAATTCCAGCTCAATCCCACCACTTCTAACACCTCCACCACCAACACCACCTCCATCCTACCACTTCTAACACATCCACCACCAACACCTCCACTCCACACCTACTAACACCTCCACCACCAACACCACCTCCATCCCACCACTACTAACACCTCCACCACCAACACCACCTCCATCCCACCACTACTAACACCTCCACCACCAACACCACCTCCATCCCACCACTACTAACACCTCCACCACCAACACCACCTCCATCCCACCCCTACTTACACCTCCACCACCAACAACACCTCCATCCCACCACTACTAACACCTCCACCACCAACACCACCTCCATCCCACCACTACTAACACCTCCACCACCAACACCACCTCCATCCCACCACTACTAACACCTCCACCACCAACACCACCTCCATCCCACCACTACTAACACCTCCACCACCAACACCTCCACTCCACACCTACTAACACCTCCATCCACAACACCACCTTCATCCTACCCCTCCTAACACCTCCACAACCAATAATTCCACCTCAATCCCACCCCTATTAACACCTCCATCACCGCCAGCCCCACCCCATCACATCCCTTTTAACACCTCCACCACCAACACCACCTCCATCCCACCCTACTAACACCTCCATCCCATCACTACTAACACCTCCACTACCATCAAATACACCTCCATTCTACCACAACTAACACCTCCACCCCCACCAACACCACCTCCACCCCACCAATATTAACACTATCATCACCATCTTTATGACCGCTAAGACCACTGCCGAAGAAAGAGTTACAGAATAAATCTAAAGAAAAGAAAGAAGAACGAAAGAAAGTAAGAAAGGGAGAGACAAGCTGCAGACCTTATGGCGACAGCAACAGACTCCAGCAGATGTTCCACATACCCAGGGTGACAGTGTGTCTGTGTGGCTCTCAGCATCTGCTGGGGGGGCCACATCCCATCGGTAACTGCACACTGCGGTGCTTTTTCACTCTCTCGAAAAAAGCTTGGCCCCTATCCCTATCTATCTCCCTCCGATCTTGCGGCGTCGGCGCTTGCAGACACCGTTAGAGGTGGAGAAAATGTTCAGCGACTGGAACGCCATCTCCTCCTGTCGGACCCCATCGTGTCCTCGCCATCTGCCCCACGCTACGCAATAGTTAGCCCTTAGCCACAAGCTATTAGCACTGCTGTGAACGGAGCGGCTGAACCCTGTGTAGTGCTTTACACAGCAGTGTAGGCGTGTGTGTGTGTGTGTGTGTGTGTGTGTGTGTGTGTGTGTGTGTGTGTGTGTGTGTGTGTGTGTGTGTGTGTGTGTGTGTGTGTGTGGTCGCTGACAAACCTGAGATTCACTGAGGTAATGAAAGATGATTGTGCTATGACTGGCTATGGCTATGACTCACTGACGGATCGCCACACAAACACACACACACACACACACACACAGACACACACACATACACACACACACACACACACACACACAGTGATTCTAAGGAGCACAATCACACAGAAGAATAAGGAAAGTACAGAAATGCAATCATGAAATCCTTGTGCAGGTTGTATGTGTTGTCCCTCACAAACACACATTGTGATGTGATTGGTTGAGACTGGCCCCGATTTTAGACATTTGGGGATCACCAATCTCTTAGTTGGCGTTGTCAAGACAACCAATAAAACTGACAGCATTCCATGTATTTGTGGGTGTGCATAAAGGTAGACAAGCACGTGTGTGTGTGTGTGTGTGTGTGTGTGTGTGTGTGTAGTAGGGTTTGCATGTGCACATGGTGTGTGTGTTTGGCGTTTATTGCTCTCATCGCAGAACTTATTTTGATCTGTTTGTTCTGTATAAATGTAGCATGCAGTACTTCCTCAGAGTATACCTCTGACATCACACGTTCGGTGACAGATGGAAGATGTGATGTGTTTAGATGTTTGGAACAATGAAACTCCATTACTCCCGCCATTGTGGTTTCAAAATAAAAGCATTCAAATAACATTAAACATCAAAATAAAAGCTTTGATGTGAATTGAGCCGTTGATCCCTCATGAATGAAGAAGGAACCGCTTTTAAAAAGCCTTTCTCTCTCGCCCCATCTATCTGTTTTTTTCTAGCTTTTCCTCTCTGCCCTTCCACAAATCTCTTTCTCTGTCTCTCTTTCTTTCTCTGTCCGTCTGTCTGTCCTAATACTTCCGATCGCTCTCCTGGGTAACCCAAATCAGTTGCTATGGCGACCCCCAGGTCGTTTCCCTCCTGCGATTATCTTTCAATGAATCAATGGGGAGGGGAGGAAGATGAGGAGAGAGAGAGGGGAGAGCGAGAGACGGGAGTGAGAAGTGAGACTGAGGCAGATTCTCAGTGAGAGAGCGGCAACGATTCCTTCTGGACCCCAGCTGTTGAGAGCCGACCGAATCCCGCCACAGAGACACTTTCTTTCTCTGTACCATCATAGCTACACTTGGAAGGAATTTGTGTTGTTAAAAAGAGGTGCCCTGTCCGTCTGACATTGTTTTAGGGTGGCAGTTTAGTGTTCGTTGGCACAACATGCTGTGTTACACCGGACCCCTGGAAGGCCCCCTGGCCTTTCGCTTTAAACTCACAAATACACACCATGCAGGACCCATAAATCGTTACATCCACAACGCTATAGCTACCCAAGCTTGAAGCTTGAATCATAATGTGGAAGACAGTGGATCATTGATTTCCCCCTGAATATAATTTATATAAATGATAGTATTGGAGCAGGGTTATATAAGGTTAGTATAATCTGCTGTATAATCTGTATAATTAAACCTCTCACACATATACTTTTCTGTGGATTCAAGTTCCTAGCTTAACACATAATTAAAATACTTTTATCTGCATATGGCATGGCCGCATTGAATGAATCATTCATTGAAGGATTCCCATTACTTTAGTGTGTTACTTAAGTGTCTGCCCTATGTATTAAACAGGGTGAGGGTGAGGCAGAGAAAGAGAGAGAGAGAAAGACAGAGAGAGAGAGGGATAAGGTATGTGTCAGGGAGCGAGAGAGACTCCACCTCCAAGGCTCGGCTTCTAATTGCATCATTTTTCAGGAGTTGGGAGAGAACAAGAGACAGAGAGAATGGAGAGAGAGAGAGAAAATGAGGGAGAGAGAGTGGGGGAGAGATAAAGTGCAAGAGAGATCATGAGTGTGTGTAAACCAGGAGTATTATAGTATTTGTCCGATGTGTATGAGTGTCTTAATGGGTAGTGGTTTAAGTATCTGTGTGCTGTTAGAGGAGAAGGATATAAGGAGGGATGATGAGGAAGGATGAGGACGAGAGTAGGCAAGGAAGAGAGGAGGAGTTAGATAGGAGGGAAGAAGAGGAAAGGAGGAGGGGGAGAGAGAGGAAGAGGGATGACCCAGAGATCTCACAGTGTTACCTCACAAGACATCTTCATTACTTTGACAACAGAGAGCTGCGGCTCTGACCTGCATTCACCTCCTCCACCTTCTCCTGCTCCACACTCGTCATCCTCCCTCTTCCAGTTCACCTCTCCTTTCTCCTCCTTCTCCCCTTCTCCTGCCCCATGTATACTCCTCCAATCTTCTTCTCTCCTCTCCTCCCCCCCTTCTCTCCTCCCTCTCTTTGTTTTGCTCTGTTTCTGGAGAATATGGCCGTAATGGAGGCCCACGCTAGACAATGGTGTGTGTGTTTGTGTTTGTGGTTGATTGACAGCCACAGCATCTGTCTCATTAGTCGAGCAGAGCTGCGGAAACCAGAAAAAATATGACATCATGTTGCCGGTGTCTGTGTTTGCGAGAGAGAATGAGGCTGTGTGTCTGTGTGTGTGTGTGTGTGTGTGTGTGTGTGTGTGTGTGTGTGTGTGTGCGTGTCGGCACACCTGCCTGTGAGTGCCTTGCGGTGTATTTGATGATAAGCCCATGATCCCCTGTCACGTCCATAATTGTAGGTTCTAAATTTTAGATCAGTCAATGAAATAGTTAGACAGCGTGTGTGTGTGTGTGTGTGTTTGTGTGTGGGTGGGTGAGTGGGTGGGTGGTTGGGTGTAGGTGTGTGTGTGTGTGTGTTGGGGTGGGGGGGGGGGGGGGGGTGTCGTGTCTTGTTGTGGACGAGAGCTGAAGTAGTGCTCCCATCCGTGCGGAGAGGCTGCCTGGAGTTCCGGAAGGAAAAACGTCTCCTCCACTGGAGATGAGAGCGGGCTGAACGCCGCCCCTGATCCCGTCTCCCCCCGACTAGACTGTGGGCCGGTGCTGCTCGCTGCATATCTCCCTTTGAATTACCGCTCGTGTCAGCCACACAATGGATTCAATGTTTGATACTTTTGTGTGCGCTTCATGTTTACATATGGGGGGGATCTGTGCGCTTGTGTGCGTGGGTTTGTGCTTGTGTGTGTGAGTGTGTGTTTGTGCATATGGGTCACTCGCCACCAACCTGAGAGGTTTGGGAACATGTGTTGGTTTGTTTGTGTGTGTGTGAACGTGTGTGTGAACGTGTGTGTGCACGTGCGTGTATGTGTGTGTGAGTATGCGCTTACATGTTTGTGTGTGTTGGGGTTTGTTTATGTGTTTCTGTGTGTGTGTTTCTGTGTGTGTGTGTGTGTGTGTGTGTGTGTGTGTGTGTGTGTGTGTGTGTGTGTGTGTGTGTGTGTGTGTGCGTGTGTGTGAACGTGTGTGTGTGTGTGTATGTGAACGTTTATGGATGTGGGTGTGGATGTGTGCTTTCAAGTGTGTGTGTGTGTGTGTGTGTGTGTATGTGTGTGTGTGTGTGTGTCCTTGCATGTGTGTGTGAGGGCCAGAGCGAATCTTGAATGTGGCTTAACTCCTTGATGTCTAATCTGTGATTGGCCACGCTATGCTTCCTCTGACATGTGATCGTATCTCTGCTACTAAACAGTAGGCTGGGGGAGTTAGGGGGAGAGGATAGGGAGATGGAGAAGGTAGTAGTAGTCGATAACAACCAGTAGATCAGTTGTACCAGTTATTGTGACTGCTGCGACTATTACTCACGTTGAGTCCTCTAGCAGAGGACTTACAGCTCATTTAGATTCAGCTCATTAAGGAGTTGGTCGTGGGTTAGGTCGCTTGCTTAAGAATGAACACAATGATGGCTGAGAGTCCAAGGCCCCTAGCCCCTAGGCTATTCTGACGTGGTTGTCTAGACATAAAGATATACAACAGTAGTCATCTCTCTCCTTCTCTCCCCTCTTTCTACAAGCTTCTAATTCCAATCCATGGAGTTGCAAACTGATTTCACGAACGAGTGCTGTTCTCAGCGAGCGTGGAGAGGCTCTAATCAGGGGCTGGGTCTGAAGAGGGCAGAACACAACCTTCTGTCCGACAGATGATTAGATCACAGGTCCACCTGTCCTCATCATGTGCTGTGTCTATGGCATGATGAGACTGTATGATGAATAATAATTACTCAAAGACGCTTTGGACTTCAAAGTATTTGAGTTCATGAAAGGCGCAATCATGGCTTTCAATGGCCTCACATTACTGTATGTGAATCCTCCCAGAGTCCACTGTACATTTTTGATATTTGATATATTCCAGATCTGTAGTATTGTTAAGTAGAGTAGTATATATTCCAGATGTGTAGTATCTTATTCAGTAGTGTGTAGATTCCAGAGGTTTAGTATTGTTTATAGGAAAGCATTTATTCCAACTATGTAGTATCATATGTAGTAGTGTATATATTCCGGCTATGCAGTGCTGTATTTAGTAGTGTGTATTTTCCGGCTATGCAGTGTTGTATGTAGAAGTGTATATATTCCAGATGTGTGGTATTGTATACAGTAGTGTATATATTCCAGATGTGAAGTTTATGTTCCTTAGCCCAGGCTGTGTACGTGGTTCGAGCGCGTCACTATGATGGTGATCCTGCTGAACTGCGTGACGTTGGGGATGTACCAGCCCTGCGAGAACATCGACTGCAACTCACAACGCTGCAAGATTCTGCAGGTAGGCAGCCACACACACACAGACACACACAGACACACAAACACACACACACACTCTGTATGTGTGCATAGTGTGTATTGATCAGGCACACCACAGGGGGTGGCTTTAGAGCCAGAAGAGGACCCCCCTCTCTGGTGTGGTGGACTCCGGTCCCTCCACCACCACCGCCATCCTAGTGATACACCCACCCCACCTCTCCCGATAGCAGCATGGATCTGCTGGGCTGCGGTGCCCAGTGGGTCAATACATGCAGCTCTCAGGAAATCTATCTCCCCTTACATTTCCCTGGCGGGGCCTGAAGGAGCAGAGGACTGTTGGAACTCTCCTGCGCTCTGGCGATCCATAAGCTCTCAGACTCTCTGAGAGTCTCTCATAGTCTCTGAGTCGCTGGGAGTCTCTGAGATTCCCTCAGAGTTACTCGGAGTCTCTCAGTGTCTCTCAGGGTCCATCCGAGTCTATCAAACTATCTCCTAGAAAGCATCCACTTGCACACACACACACACACACACACACACACACAAACGCACGCACGCAAGCATGCAAGCACACACACACACACACACACGCATGGGGGCATTAGCAAACATTTGGTGCATCCATGCTGGTGCGTAACGACACACCCTCCCCCTCGACACACATCCAAACACGCATACACATTTGTGAAATAATCATATTGAAGCGGAATCGATCGGCCTTCTTATAAAGCCTTCCTCCCAGCTACCTCTACTTTCTATGTCAAAGGACAAAGATTTTGGGAAGAGAATAATGGGAAGTATGATAAAAATCGTAGCAGGCTTGGGAGTGAAAAACAAACCAAACTGATAGGAGAAGGGGAGGGAGAAATATTGGAGGGAAAATAGAGGGTGTAGAAATGTCAGAAAATGCATCTTTTGGCATTTGTGGGGCGTTTATTTTCAAATCCCAGAGGTGTGTGAACTTTACACGGAGATCGCCTGTTGTCATTCCATGCTGATGAAGGTTACAGTCTGCATCTCCAAACACATTCTGGACAAATTACCATAACGGGGGAGCGGGGGTCGGTTTTCTCTGTGAGCCAAAGACAAAGCCTCACAGCAGTGGCCATCTCACAGCAGTGGCCATTTTAATTTCCACATCAGGCCGCCTACAGCGCTCCTCCTTAAAAATGAAATTCAATTCAAATCACAGGCCGTGACGAACACATCAACTCCTCATGATAGGTCGGAGCAGGGAATGCTGGGTAATCTTCCTCCCGGTCCCGTCGCACCAGTGGGAACAGCCCCAAGTGTAATGGCGACAACTCTGATTGTTTGGGCTCTGTTTGTTTTTCGGTTGTTGGCGTTGTTGTGTTTTCTATCATCTTGTAATTAACCGCTTAATTAATACCATGATCGGAGCAGGGGGCTGATCGAAGAGGGGGGAGGGCTGGGGTTGCGTTGATGTGGAACACGTCTGATTAATGCCTAAACCAATCATTTTCAATTAAGCAACACTTTAGAGTAAACAAGTCAACAGTGAGAACAAAGAGGTTTGAAATAAAGATTAAGAAAGAAAACAAGAGGGCCGAGGGGAATGGTTTGAGCTGTGCAAGGCGTAGCTGGTCAAAACAGCCCTTGTCTAGGAAACAGGAGACCGTGGGTTCAAATCCCAGTGTAGTTTGTGGCCATTAGAGTGAAGTGGTTAGTTGTTTGACTACCTGTAGGCATCTATAAGCAAAATGCTCTAACCCATACCTAGAGAGAGAGAGAGAGAGAGAGAGAGAGAGAGAGAGAGAGAGAGAGAGAGAGAGAGAGAGAGAGAGAGAGAGAGAGAGAGAGAGAGAGAGAGAGAGAGAGAGAGAGAGAGAGAGAGAGAGAGAGAGAGAGAGAATTCATGGTCTCTTGGTTGTGAGGGTGGTTGAGGAGGAAGGAAGCATTCCGTGTGTGTGGGGGTATTTGCATGTGTGAGAATGTATATGCATCTTTGCATGTGTATGTTTGGAGGTGGGGGGGTAATTGCATTTTAGATTATTTTATAAGCTTGACGTTGTTTTGACAGACCCTGCCGTCTGGGAATTCTAAGAGGGGCCGAGCACTGGGAGGGATAGGGGAGAGGGGGTGAAGACTTGGAGGGGTAGGGCAGAGGGGGTGAAGACTGGGAGGGATAGGGGAGAGGGGGTGAAGACTGGGAGGGATAGGGGAGAGGGGGTGAAGACTGGGAGGGATAGGGGAGAGGGGGTGAAGATTTGGAGGGGTAGGGCAGAGGGGGTGAAGACTGGGAGGGATAGGGGAGAGGGGGTGAAGACTGGGAGGGATAGGGGAGAGGGGGTGAAGACTTGGAGGGGTAGGGCAGAGGGGGTGAAGACTGGGAGGGATAGGGGAGAGGGGGTGAAGACTGGGAGGGGTAGGGGAGAGGGGGTGAAGACTGGGAGGGGTAGGGCAGAGGGGGTGAAGACTGGGAGGGATAGGGGAGAGGGGGTGAAGACTGGGAGGGATAGGGGAGAGGGGTGAAGACTGGGAGGGATAGGGGAGAGGGGTGAAGACTGGGAGGGATAGGGGAGAGGGGGTGAAGACTGGGAGGGATAGGGGAGAGGGGTGAAGACTGGGAGGGATAGGGGAGAGGGGGTGAAGACTGGGAGGGATAGGGGAGAGGGGGTGAAGACTGGGAGGGATAGGGGAGAGGGGGTGAAGACTGGGAGGGATAGGGGAGAGGGGGTGAAGACTGGGAGGGATAGGGGAGAGGGGGTACTGGGAGGGGTAGGGTAATACCAATACATTTTTTTCTTTAATTTAAAAAAAAGCTTTTTATTATGCTTTTGCAAGGATGACATTCATCTCGTCAGACATTTCCTAAAGATTAAAGTGGAAAAAAATACACAACTAACCCTGTTCAAAAAATCTCCAGTCCAGTTCCAAATAGCTGGTCCTGCCCAGTCTCAGGTCTTTTGAGGACAAGTCTCATGTCAAGCCACAAGTCACTGTACGTACGACTCGAGTCCAAGACAACATGTCGAGTCCCCATCTCTGGTAGTGGCTAACTTAAAATGTTTCAGTTGCTCTATTGTGTAATAAAAACTCAAACAATCGTACCATTAAAAAGATGTTTTCACTTCCAACAACCATCCAGAAGACACATTGACAAATAGAAAAACTAAATATTTTTTCTCTATTATTTGTTTTTGCAAACTGACAATGCTGTTTCAGTCTGGTGTTAACACTCAGGACTTAACTGCACGGCACAGAGGCAGAAAGTAGAATCAGGAGAAGTATTTGCCTGAATAAAGCTTCGGCACACGGGGAATCAGTCTAGCGATCAGGAAATCAAATCATGTGAAACTAATCAAGGCAAGGGTGGACAATCCCATAGGCGGAAAACACAAGGGCAGGAAGTAAAGGTATCTGAAACGAGAGGAGATGTGTTGTAACAAAGGATACAGGAAGCAGTAAAATAATGAATGAACCATGAAAAAGTACCCTCAGAGGCAGGGTGAGACGTGACATTGAGTTTGTTATAATTTTTTTGTAAAGCTTTTTTTGTAGACATAATACTTTTTTTCAGTTAATCAAAGTTTTATTTCACACACATAGTTTTTGTTATTTCGTTAATTTTCATTAACAAAAATAGCCTGAAGGGGCTTCTGTTTGCTTGTGGAAAGAGTTTTTCTGCAGTCTTGTCAACTCTGCTCAAGAAAGGTGTCTCTTCTAGGATGACGAGCCGGGGGATCAGTAAAAGAGATCAGACGGTTATTGAGAGACATAAGAGCAGTAGAATAAAGGAGAGATTTCATGAGGTCGGGGGATATTTTTTAAAACCGGGCTTGTCGAGTAGTTTTTTTGTCTCACTCTCTCTCTCCAATCTCATTCGTCAGTTCATTGGCACTGCTGACATTTTGCATTGCCAAGTTATCCTCATAGGAGTACAACCGCAACAGAACACAAGCACAACTTGAAACCCTATGAAATGCCCTTTCAGCAAGAACCAAATGTGGGAAAGAATATGCAGGGGTTTAAAACATTGCTTTTCACACCCCATATTTTGGTTCTTCATCTCTCCTCCCTTTACTCTCTCTCTCTCTCTCTTCCTCTTTCTCTCTCTCTCTCTTCCTCTCTCTCCATCCCCTCTCTCTATCCCTTTCTCTTTCTCTCTTTCTCTCTCTCTTTGCCGACTTTGACCGGCTTGACGCAGCGCCACCAGCAGTTTTACTGCAAACAAACATTTGCCGTGAGGTAGGATGGCTACCAGGTGTTTCCACGAAGCCCCGACTCACTGTCAGGCATGGCGCAGGTGCATGCTGGATGCCTCGGTATTGGTGGATGATGTTCTATTAGCGATAAGCAGAGTCGTTGGTGGGAAGAACATCCGATCTGCCTCCCTCATAAACAAAGCAATTGTTGTTTACCTGTCTGAAACCGCCCATGTGGATAGATTTATCGAGGAAGGACTTGTTATCATGGAGAATGTGCTGCAACCTGTAGTTGGGGGAAGTGTAGATGTTCTGGAGCAGTTTTTTCCAGAAGGGCGAGCAGAAGTTGTATTCCATTGCTAGACTGAGTAAATTCCTGGACGACACAAAGGGTTTCAAAAATGCCACTATGACAGAACTTAGTATGCATCAGCATTACAGCATTACAAAGCTGCAAAGTACAGTAAGAGCTAAATTAGGTAGTCTGTCCCAATCGAAGATCATTTCAAATTAATGTTCTTATCTTTTTTCTCTTTTTTACTGCATGTTTCCGATTGTTTCTTTTTTTCTTCTTTCTTTGTTTTTGATTGTTTTGCTTGACTTAGCAAAAGAGAAAGTTACTGATTATGATTTTTTATGACATGTCGGAAAAAAGTCAAAGTCTCTATCTCCTTTTCCCAGGCCTTCGATGCGTTCATCTACATCTTCTTTGCGCTGGAAATGGTGGTGAAGATGCTGGCACTGGGGATTCTGGGTCGTCGCTGTTACCTGGGTGACACATGGAACCGCTTGGACTTCTTCATCGTCATGGCCGGGTAAGTCTTCCTATAGGACACACTTCAGTGATTTCCCTCCTTGTTAACCTTATTCACCTAGCGGCTATCTTGGGTTTTAAATGCTTGCTAGCCTGTCCCACAACGGTCTGTTGAGGTAGACGAGGAGCTAATATTACACTGTTATCATTTAGCATTTTGGTTAATATTTTATTGGCCTAGGAACTAATATAACACTATTATCATTTAGCATCATTATTTATATACTAGTGATGTAGGAATTAATATTATACTGTTATCATTTAGCATCATTATTAATATTGCAGAGGCCTAGAGATTTTTTAAACGGAAGAGGCTGGTGCATACTTTTCTATTTCTGGTCTTAACTTTATTGATCAGCAACAATCAGCACATATAATGTTTTACACATGAAAAGATATTCATATTTTATGTTGTAATTAAAAGGCATCATTACAAGTACCACCTGGAACCTGCTCACATACCCCCCAGGGCAGTGTTACTCATGCTTTTTGTATCGCCTCCAAGGTAATCTTTCAGCCAAGTACTGCTTTCACCTGAACAAAACATTATTTGTGAGGGAAACACAAGAAAATTAACATAAATAATGTATTTGCATGTTATTTGGTGTACAGATGAACATTAAAGAGAATACATGTAGCGTTTTCACTTGCATTGGCCCTTCACAACTTCTGGCCGTGAATTATATTTGATAGTTAAACGTTGCTAAGTATAATCGTCCTCTGTCAAGGAAAGTGGATTTTTTGCCATCTTTCGTATCATTCCGCAAGTAGTCCGGTAACTTATCAACCCCAGTGTACTCGGTTGCTAAGCGATGTCAACGCCTTTGGCAGTCTATTTATCTGCTGATAAACACTACGAATGCTGGTAACATTTAAATTGTAAAAAGTCACACCGTGTGAAGTTATTTTTTCGTTTTGGCAAGTAGCCGTGTAATAAGCGGGATAATGTATAGAACGTCACCGGTTATTATTAAAAATAAGCCCCTTCAGGGCGAAGCAAGACACCTCCACTTCGCATCGGTGTCCGGTTCGCTGTCGGGGCTTATTTTCCCGATAATGACCGGCGTTCTATACATTATCCCTTACATGCCTTCCTGAGCATTTATAAATGACATGTAAAGGCTCGATTGACCAATTCAAGTATGGTAAAATGATTAGTAAAGAAAAAGTATAAGTTAAGCCTATTGTGATGACTATGTGTAAATTAGCATTTATAAATTAAACTTAAAGGCTTAAATGCCTCAAGTGCCATTGCACTGTCCACACTTTAGGTGACCACACACATAAGACTTAACCAAGGCATTCTAAAAACCTGAAATCATCATGAATGGCAGCATTATTAAAGGTCCCATGGCATGCTACTTTATGGATGCTTTAATATAGATATTAGTAGGCCCCTAACACAGCATTTGAAAACGTTCCAGAAATTCAGCCGTGCTGCAGAATTAAAGCCACTACGAGCCAGTCGCACATTGAGCTTTCCCCAAACGCGCTGTTTCGGTGTCTGTAGCTTTAATGCAAATGTGGAGGAGAGAGGCGGGTCAAGGAGGAGGGTGGGGGTGTAGCCCTGAGCAGCTTGCGGCCACGGTACCATGCGCTCTGTTTACAGTGGATGTATCGCAATGGCGAGGCGCACACAGCCTTTGGCCGTGTTATGTAAATATTCTAGAACACTCCGGGTGCTCTGGCTGGAGTTCTGGAGCTCTATATCTCAATAATATCATATTATAAATAGATATCTATATCATATAATATTATTATATTATCACGGCCAAAAGCTGTGTGTGCCTCCAGATGATATTATGAATCTCAAACGACTGCGTCGGGTTCTCCAACGTCTCTGGTTCTTCCGGATTGTTGTCCGCGAGTGTCTCCCACCGGAGCCCCCCTGTCGAGGCACCACCGCCTCGGAAGCGGGCAGCGTGCCTCGCGGTGGTGGTGCCTCGCGACGGTGGGCAGCAGGCAGCGGGTTCCGGTGAGAGTCAATCGCGGGCAACAATCCCTTTCTCCTTCATTTAGTGGTTCAGGTCCTTCAGGAAGGCAAAGCCAAAGTTAATTTCCCCCATTCCTTCTCAACCATGGTTGAGATAACCCCCACTACGAGTCTCGTTGTGGAAATACCAGAGACGTCAGAGAACCCGACGTGTTCTCTGACGTTTTTGACATTTTTTTTCCATAGGGGCTGCAAGAATGAACACTGTAGTAGGCAATGCCATGCGTTAAAATAATAATAATAACAATAATAAACTAGAGGCTATATCCCAGCCTTCCAAAAAAAATCTCGTTTTAGGGTAAATGATAACGTTGGTCAAATTATTTGGGAAAGAACAGCTTATGCAGCGGTAATAAGTTGTATTTAAATCAATGCATCTGCAACACCATACAGCAAACACATATTTTCTTGACACAGACATTGTGTACAAGCCCATAACTTTTAGGATTGATGAGTATTTGATCGTGAGAAAACATTGTTTTACCGCGAGTGTGTGTTAAAAGCAATGAATGAATTTTATCTGCCAGTATAATAGCAACTTGCGTTCCGCCCACAAAGCTACTTGCGTTTAGCGCATCTCACTTGCGTTTCAGACCGTCAAAATAGGGCCGTTGTCTCATTGGCGGGCCAAATTCTCTGGGCGGGAAAGGTAGAGAAAGGGCAGGTAACTTGGCCCCTTATGACGACCTATGGGGCCACATTCCAAATCAGCACGCCTGAGCTTCCATTTTTTCAAAGGCAAGCAGGATACCTAGTGCTTGTTTTACACCAAATGCAAGCCACTGGGGGACGATAGGCAGGCAAGTGGAACTCAAATTAATATTAGAAAACCTCATAAAGTGAGATTTTCATGCCATGGGACCTTTAAGTGTTTACAAAGCTTTATTAACACACTGTAAATAGTTTGTAAATCATCACTTACACTTGATAGATGATCTCTTAAACCATTATCTTATTATGTAATAATAATGCAAAACTGATTATGAATGACTTACTAATGAGAATTCATTAAGCAGCAAAGCTTTTTGCATGTTGATTTCACTACTTCCTGCTACTTTATCAATGCTTCAAAGTTTCAGTCATTATAAAGTGCTTCCCAGTTCGGTTTTTATCATCGTTAGAAAGATTTTCCGAGCTTCCGAAATAACAGATATAATTAATTAACTTGATTTAATGAAGGGGTAATCAATTTCAACACATTTTCAAAAGAAGACGTTCGTCACAACGTTAAAACCAAAAACAAGACCAGTGTGACTAAATGTTTCTCGTACCCCCTGCAGCCCTTCAAAGCCCCCCCGTTTGAGAAACAGAGCCCTAGGGTAGGCGTGGCCCTGGGTGAGAATCACTGTCTCAGAGAGGTGGAGGGCATCTCAATCAGCGATGTGTGATATAGCAGACAGCAACGCCAAACTGAATCACTGCAAAACCATAATAAGAATAGAATAATGATTTTTGTTATTTCACTTTGGTCCCTGGCTCTATTTGAACTGTGATAACCGTCACGCCGCTGTTCAGAAGAAGATCTATTTTGGTTGCGATACTGGATGTAATTTGGGAATAATTTTCAATTCTCGGTGGCTCTCTAGCTTGCTTATTGTGAACATAAATAGGAATTTAAGCTTATACATGCTTATACATACAGGCGGGTTTCATGTGCACACACACACACACGCACACACACACACACACACACACACACACACACACACACACACAGACACACACACACACACACACCCCACACACACACACACACACACACACCCACACACACACACACACACACACACACACACACACACACACACACAGGGGCTTCCCCCTCATTCTTAATCATCCATGATTGCAGAAGCCATCAGGAGTTCATTACAGTTTTCTTTTAGCTTTCATCCCCAATTTGCCGCCTTGCAGCATCACATCCCAGAATGCCATGCGACTGCCTGACAGCATCCCCAGATCCTCTAGGCCCTAATCACCAAGGCCTTTTCTGTGTCTCCATGCACATCAAACACTGCTCCTGTGACACTCCCCGTGCACATCAAACACTGCTCCTGTGACACTCCCCGTGCACATCAAACACTGCTCCTGTGACACTCATCATGCACATCACACACTGCTCCTGTGTCACTCCCCGTGGACATCACACACTGCTCCTGTGTCACTCCCCGTGGACATCACACACTGCTCCTGTGTCACTCCCCGTGCACATCACACACGGCTCCTGTGTCACTCCCCGTGGACATCACACACTGCTCCTGTGTCACTCCCCGTGCACATCACACACTGCTCCTGTGTCACTCCCCGTGGACATCACACACTGCTCCTGTGTCACTCATCATGCACATCACAAATGGCTCTCAGCCGGTGCATACACATTAGCTATCTGGCTCCGCTGCAAGTACTCCATTGTTAAATTAATTAGTAACAATTCCATAACAATACTACATTTGTAATAATGCATCAGCTAGTAATCACTTCTTGTAGTGTAGCGTTTGTTTATATTTTTCATGTGTGTCTGTTTTGATCCATTGTTGTGCAACTCGTAACAGGCGGTTTGAACACACGTATAAGTGCCTCAGGCTGGAGGTCAATCTTTTCAGACACACCTAGCACCACAGAGGACACTTGCTGAACATCTATTTGTGTTTGTTTCTTTGTTCTGCCCGTGTTCTTCCCTGCAGTTCCCGCAAGAAATAATGTTTGTCTGGAATTGAAATGAATTTTGTGCATGTATACAATGAGAGAGGAGACAGACCCCCGGCATGATCTGGTCCTCATCGTGTCGCAGATGTCCCCACTTCACCCTGAAAACAGTGACACACTCACAGTCTATAGCGGTACCCACTGCTGGGGACCTCGGTTCAGCTGAAACAAATCAACCACCGTCAGCAGCCAGAGGGCAGGGAGCCAGGCCCCACGGCCGCAGAGGATGTAAAATGAACCAAGGTTGAGGCTCAAGACGTTGGGTGAGAGGTGGAAGCTGCCTAGCCCCAAACTGCAATGAGGCCCTTGGTGTGCTTCACCTTACCTTACCTCACCTCCAGGTTTGGTATAGTTTGGTGAACTTCGACTTTATCTCCACTCTCCTGCAAATAGCGACTCTGGTACCTCACGGTCAGTACAGGAAGTTGAATTGAGTCTTTCGCTTCCAAACCCATGTCGTTAAGGAGCAGGTAGGGTTTAGGGATCTTGCTCAGGGATGGGCTGTGGATATTAGGGTTCAAACCCAGACCGTTCCACACTGCTGGACTATCCAGACAGATTTGTTGGATTTCTGAAAGCGTTCTGTTCATGCTCGTAAATGTAACAACATCCTGTTGGAATTGAATTTACGATAAATTCGATAGCCTATTGTGTCGCGATTTCCTTGGACTGCAATTTTCAGCGAAGGAAAGGGTAGTCTAGTGATGCTGAATTGATTTTTTCCAAGATTTTGAAGTACTGTTGACCGGTATTAGGTGAAGGGGGTCTGTGGAGATGTCTTCCCTGTGCCCTGAACGTTGGACATCTTAAGCTATATTTAATCTTGTTGCTGGAAAACAAAGTGTGTGGTATATAAAAACACAGAGTCAGTCGATCACACAAATAGAATATTGACTAGAGTCGACGGCTCCCTCACTTTACTGTGTTTGTGTCATACGGTGGAATTGTGAAAGAGAACTGTAGATCAGGGCTTGTTCGCCGCTCCTGGGAAGTTTGGACATGAGAATCTGATATGGTTGGGATTCAGATTTAATAAATGAAACCAATTAAATAATTAAACTACATTCTTCCTATTTCTCTGTCGCTAGTGATAGCCAGGGGCTAAGTGGTTAGCACTGCTGCCTCCATGTGAGATGGATGTGGGTTCAAACCCTGCAGGGGCATGTCTGTATGGAGTAAGGATGTTCTCTGCAAGTTCATGTAGATTTCTTTCTACTACTAAAGCTATTCCAGGTTGTGTACTTTGTATGTTAAAGTACTTTGCATGTTAAGCTGAACTTCTGCCTCTGCCTTGGATAACCTCCCTGTGGGTTTCTATGTCACCGGCGTAACCAAACTTGGCCGCCGCCGTAGCATCTCCAACCATTTAACTACACGTTGGCATGTAAAACCATGAAGGCAAGCACTGGTATAGAGGATTAAACCGGTCTTGGTGAGATAACCAATATCACAGTCTATCCTGGCTTCACTATAAAACCTTTTACTTTATTAAAAAGTCAATATCACTTTGTTATACCGATTCTGCCCAAGACCCTTTTAAGCAAATGGACCTGCCACAAATGTGGGTACTGTTTTGATGTAAAGCTATGTCTTTTTTTTTTTTTTTGCTCCTTTTGTGCGGTGGCAAATTAATTTTGCCCGGCGGAATCAATAAAGTGTATCTGTCGTTCTCTCTATTTCTCAATGTAATTGTGGGAGTGAAAAACACAAATCCTGCACGTTTTTTATCCTTCTTTTGTAAACATCAAAACCATCGCAGTCAATCGTATTTGTTGTTGAATGGGTCTTCTTTTGACATGAACACAATCTTTCAGAAGTGCCCAAAAAAAAAACACATTTTAAAATCTATCACCGACAAATTTCCCTGCAGACAAAAGGACACTGCTGGGAAAAAGGACCGAACCAGCCACTCTGATTAATCAATGATATAACACAGAAAGGATAAAAAATAAGATTCCTTGTGAATAGTACATGAAGAGACACTGCTGGGATTCTTCTATCATGGATAGGTCAGCATCCCGCTCGCGCATCTTATCCCCTTCATTAGTGTCTGTGTGTGTGTGTGTGTGTGTGTTTGTGTGTGTGTGTGTGTGTGTGTGTGCGCGTGTGTGTGTCTGTGTGTGTGTGTGTGTGGGAGGGTAGGTGGGGGATGGGTGTGTGTGTGTGCGCGTTGGTGGGAGGGTTTATGTGTGTGTGTGTTTGTGCATAGGTGGGTGGGTGTGTGTGGGCTGTTTGAAGTCTTCCTGGTGAACCCACACGGGGGGGATCCATGTAACTGGACAGCAGGACATGGGAGACATCCGGCCCCCCTGGGAACATCAATTAAACAGGAACCCTGTCGCAGCAGCGGCTGCAGCAGCAGGTTTCCACATGCGCGGCATCTGCATGCACCGGCGTCTTTATCCGTCACATGGTTGTACCCTGGTGCTTAACACGGTCATTTGCAACTGTTTGAACATGCAAGCGTACGTGTGGTGAAACTCTGCATGATTTTCTCTCACTACGTTTTTTAAACACGTGTGTGTGTGTGTGTGTGTGTGTGTGTGTGTGTGTGTGTGTGTGTGTGTGTGTGTGTGTGTGAGAGAAATGCTTCAGTCCAGCAGACATTAAGGACATAGGTCATATATTTCTATCTATATCTATCTATTTATAGATAGATAGATAGATAGATAGATAGATAGATAGATAGATAGATAGATATACTTGTATCATTGCCTAAATGGCTTGTTTGTTTAATTGAAAGCGCTAATACATACACCTAAATGAATATATATATATATATATATATATATATATATATATATACATAAGAATTGAAGTGAGAGAGAGAGAACTCTGCTTTAGATCCTCACACATTGCCTCACACCCTCCCACCCTCAGCATGGTACCCAGCGCTCCCGTACCAGGCTGGACGTGGGCGGTCTGGGGCGCCGTGCACCTCCTGATGTTTACGGTGCGGTCGGACTGTGTGTGGGCAGAACATACGCCTGGCCTTCTCCTCCTGCCCCTTCTGACGTACTGCATGCCTCGGCAAGCCAAGGAGAGGAGGGAGGGAGGAGAAAGAGCCGGTGGACACCCATTCACTTTGAACTGTGTTGGCATGGCAATGCTCCGGCATGAACAAAATCGGTTCGATACTTTTTTGCCATAGCCCAAAGCTGTCTGCGTGCAAAGGGCTGCCGGGCATGTGTGTGGGTCTCGTGGGTGTCCCCCTGCGTGTGCCCTCACGTCCCCTGTGTGTTGAAGGACGATCCGTCTCTGCAGGCAGCTGGTGGTCGATCGCAGCTGTTGTGTCTCAATCTTCATCTGCATTTCAAATGTACTCATTACAGATGAAGCCCCGTTGGCATGGTGCTACTGTACAGTTTTCCTTTATGTGCGTATATATATATTTGTGTAGTATGTATATACTAGGGGGCAGAGAAAGAGAGAGAGATATTCTATGCATGGGCTCTCAGCTGGGAAGATGGTCAAGGAGATTGAGTAGGAAGTGTGTGTGTGTGTGTGTGTGTGTGTGTGTGTGTGTGTGTGTGTGTGTGTGTGTGTGTGTGTGTGTGTGTGTGTGTGTAGATGGTTAATTGCATTTTTTGTGCAGATCATGTTTGTTTCTCTCGGGGTGAGCCTTATCATTAGTATATGTGTGTGTGTGTGTGTGTGTGTGTGTGTGTGTATGTGTGTCCTCAGCCTTGCAGAGCTCGCTCTGAGACAAAAGATATATTCCACTCATTAATCTTCTCTTAATAATTCATACCCTGTACTCCAAAATGACTTTGGCCAGAACGGATGGTATTAAATAAGTGTCCTGCTGCTACTCGTTAGCTAACTGGTTTATCCGGCTCTATTAGGGTCTTATGCTTTGGTACTAGGCTGTTATAGAGCTTTGTGGATCCTTATCACACTTAACAGAGTTGGCTCCGAGTCTGACATTTAACCGCCTATGAGCCCAGGTGGGCAACATACTTGTGGTCACCACAATATATATTGTCTACATGGTGAGCATCTAAATCCTACTGTTCACGGTAACTGAATTTAAACAGCTTGTTGTTCTGATCAGGTGTCTGGACGGATATCATTTTGCGTGTGTTCTATACATCCCTGCTCTATGCCTTTGTATTCCTAACTTTATTCAGCTGATAGTAAATCGCAAAGCCCTTGGGCTCTCCAAAGCGTTTAGATCCGTTGAGGGAAGAGACACAAATAACCATCGGAGACATTTTGGGTTTTATTTGACAGCAGGATAAAGCTGTATCCCCCTGCTGAGATGGAAGCTCTGTTGCAGTCTACCTCTCTCTATCATCTTCCTCTCTCTCTTTCTCTCCCTTCCTCCCTCCCTCCCTCCCTCCTTGTCTCTTTCTGTCTTGCTATCTCTCTGTCTCTATCTCTCTCTCTTACTGTTTTTATCTTGCTCACTCTGTCTGCCTTTCTCTCTCTCATTCTCTCTCTCTCTCTCTCTCTCTCTCTCTCTCTCTCTCTCTCTCTCTCTGTATATCTCCCTGTCTCTCTCCCTGCTTCCCGAGGCCAATCCCACAAACATTTGTCATGTTCAATCCACCAACAAAGAAGCTAGTGAGAAAGGTTGAGAGACAGAAGGAGCCCTAGAGAGAGAGCAAAAAGAGAGAGGGAGAGAACAAGATAGAGAGAGAGAGATTGAGAGAGCAAGAGTGAGAGAGAAATTGACATGGCAAAGAAGACAAAGTCAACGATTGAAAGATATGCAGAAAGAAAACAGCAGGAATAGCTGTGCAGGAAAGGAAGAAGCAGAGAGAGAAAATTCTCCCTTGAAATATTCATGACAGGGTTTGGTAAAGGGTCTCCGTCTGACTATTATTAGTTGAACTTTCTGTGCGGAGACACAATTTTCGGTTGCGACTGCCTTGTCTGGTGTGCGTTTGTGTGAGTGGCTCTGCTGTTTAGGTTTTTTCGTCTGTGTGTGCTGTGCTGAGTGTGTTTCTCAGAGCTATGTAAATGTGTCATAGTTGATGTTAAAACAGTTGCCTGACAGCCCAGAGTCTCACAATGTGACTGCACGTGAGCGTCCAGACGTGTGTGTGTGTGTGGGGGGGGGGGGGGGACGGGGGATGGGACGTGTTCCATTGTTGTTGTCCTAAAGGGCTTCCCGTAGGGACGAGAGCTGTTTCAGTCTCAGTCTTGTCATATTCAGCATTTCTCCTGTTATCTCTTTCTGGCGCGCACGCACACACACACACACACACACACACACACACACACACACACACACACACACACACACACACACACACACACACACACACACACACACACACACACACACAGGCTCTTGAACACCTCATCACTTCGAATACTACTCACTGTTCCCTCTATTTCCATCTGCTTCCTACGACCCTAATAACCCTATCAGGGTTATATCATCTGTTTGGCCAGTAGCCCGCCTCCTCTCTCCTGTAGCACACCTGGAAACCAACCTGCCATGTTAGATCACACGTGTCAACGTTCCGCACTGCCAGGAGACCAACTGTTCGTGTTGGCTCCCTGTTTCCCTGGGTCAGAGTTTATACCAGTCCTGTTTGTTGTGATCTTGTCCCTTCAAATGACATCATGTCACAGTGCGGAGGAGTTTGTTCCTGTAGTGCAGATGAGAGGGAGGGAGGAAGGAAGTAAGGAAGGCTGAGTGAGTGATTGATAGTGAGAGAGACAGACAGACAGACGGTTCACTTGGTCTGAGGTAGGTGGTTGAGTACGTCTTGTAGGCAGGTTGGCGATGCTTTAGCGGTATGGTAGAGCGGATACTGCTGTTTCCGCTCCTCTGAAGTCCAACACACGGTTCAGTGATGTGAGGCGCCTTCAGACCGAAGCAGAGTTTTAGAAGGAGCGGCCAGGCTCACGACCTTCTCAAGATCATAACTTTCCACAAACTTTGACTTTATGTATTTTGGAGGAAAAGTACTGAGGCCCAGAGGATATCACATCAAAATCAACCGTGCACTATTTCAAATTGGATCCTCGCTGTAAAAAACCAACCAAGAGAAAATAACAGCAAATTCATAGAAAGAGAATAATGCTAAATGATGCCCTACTAGGTAATCGTTTATTTGTGTGTTTATATGTGTCCCTATAAATAAGGCAGTATCTGCAAATCAGTCAACGTATCTTTAACCTTTCCCTACCAACCATATTTCATTTAAATTGGCATAGGTGTACCTTGGAATGCCTGTTTGGACTAGAAAAGCTTAATCTCTACAGTAAGGCTATTCCACAACTGGAATCCAGTGTAAAAGAATATGGTAGGGGCCAGTCCAGTAGCTCTCAGTAGTTTACAATGTATTATCCTATATATATATATATTACTTTTCCTGCCTATAACACCAATGCAACCCTAGGAAGAGACAGATATAAAGAAGTGTATATATATATTTTTTGTATCGTTTTACATAATATGTCTGTTCATGTTTACCATGTGCACAATCACCATACCAGGCTGCGGTGTGTTGGTAAGAGTACCAAGACACCGCAGCCTGGTATGGTGATTGTGTTGGACCACTCTCAAGGGGTTTGTTGTCGTCCCTGTGGGACACAGTGTTTTTGTGTCGAGCTGCACGCTTGGCTTGCTGAAGGAAGAACAGAGAACAGAACAGAGAATAAGTTAGCGGTGGACTACTGTGACCTCTTGGGGGCTGAGCACTCACCAGAACGTTGTCTTCAAGGTTCCTCGTTCCTCGTCTTTGCCGTGACAGCTCAGCAAGTCTATAATAAAGATAACCCACTGTTGTTTGAAACTATCTCATGACGATATTTTATCTAATCTTCTTCTCGCAATCATACATCCCAATATATTGTCGTGACCCGTGGTCATATCTTTGAGTTTTATGTGTTCATTTCCCTTCCATCTGTTTCATTTTTATTTGTGTGCCACGGTTTTAGATGGCAGGTCGGTTTAAGGATCAGCAATGGACTGCTCTCCATCACAGCAATGTTTGTGTCTTGCTGTGAAATCTTGTCAGATTCATTTATTTTCCATTTCCGTTCCATTACCTTTTTGTGCACTTCATGATGAATTCGAGACTCAGATGAAAGTGGACAATTTCATGTTGCAGCATGTTCCGTTCAGCTGGCCGTGACAAGATGTGTTTAATTGAAGTACTACATATTTGTTTTTTTTTATAATTATATTTTTTATTATAATTGATGAAGAGTATATCACAAGTGGTTGTCTGTGTCGTGTATTACCATTTGTGTTCCAAATAAACTTTGAAGTTGAACCTGAATGAATAACAACAACAACAAACAAAGTTTTTGCTTAAAACATTTAATTTGAATTGTCTGGATTTGTTCCTCACGCAAGGAACCATCTGGTTCCAGTGTGTTTAGCCTTTAAATCTGCTGCAGCTAAGATACAAGAGTTGAAAGAGAGAGAGATTTTTAAACCAAACAACCAAATAAATATTTACTACACATATCCACACACCTGTGGACATTTGGCAAGATGTATTCCCAAAACCGGAGAAAGAAAAAGAGATGCCCAAATTGATCAGAAATGAGCAGTGAGCGGTCAAACATCTGTAATGTCCCTTACCAGAGGCAGGTGCAGTCCTCTCCAAACAGTTATTCTCAGAGTGCATTTCAATCATATCTAATGCATGGCTCCGCTATTTCAAACCAATTACCCTCAAATAATATCCGTTCAATCTTATCTACACCACCTTTGGTGAATAAATGAATGAAGGCTAACACTTGATTAATTTAATTCTCAGGGACCCTTCCTGTCTCTTCCACTTTCACTCTCATTTTTTTTATCTTGTCTTCTGCAATTTCTCTTTCTTGGCATCTTTGTCTTCGCAATTTATTTCCCAGTGTATTTATGATCTCCTACGCACTGCTAGCCTGATCTTTCCTCCACTTCATCTCCTCTCTTCTCTTCCTCCTCTCCCCTTCTCTCTCTTCCCCCCTGTCATATCTGTCATATCTGGTGGCTCTTAACATCTCCTCATGCGCTATAGATCCTTTCATGGAAGATAAGCTCTGTCTTACCGGGAGATATCCCCTCTATTCTTTTCCCTGCTGGACGTTGAACTTTTGTTTCACCTCTGGACTATTTGGGTGAATAGTTCTGTAATGCCGTGGTTTTTAATTACAAAACATCTCTGTAGGAGTGCATATATTGCATTGAGCACAAAAATGGCCCTTCCATGCTCCAAATAGATGTATATAATGTATTATAATATATATATATATATATATATATATATATATATATAACTTTTCCTGTTAATAACTCCAATGCAACCCTAGGAAGAGACGAATATATAGGCTTTTTTTTTTTGTATCATTATGAATAATTTGCCTGTTCATGTTTACATTAATTGCACTCTGGTTGCCCCTAAAACTCATGTTTATATGATGAAGACGAGAGGATGCAGTAAATCAAGTTCAGCAGTTCAGCTTCATTAGCTGTTAGCGTTGTGCTGATCCTAACTCTTTGTTGTGTGTTGTTCGTTTCCTATCTGCTCTCGGCTAGTTTTTTGGCTAGCGCAGCAGCTAGGAACGCAGCGGAACATACCTGATGCTATTCTTCGATGACCCTAGTACAATGCTCATTTGTTCGGTCTCTGTGTGTGTGTGTGTGTGTGTGTGTGTGTGTGTGTGTGTGTGTGTGTGTGTGTGTGTGTGTGTGTGTGTGTGTGTGTGTGTGTGTGTGTGTGTGTGTTACAGTATCGTGGAGTACTCCCTGGACCTGCAGAACGTTAACTTCTCCGCCATCAGGACGGTGCGGGTACTGCGGCCGCTCAAAGCCATCAACAGAGTGCCAAGTAAGACCCTGCTGACATCATCATAGTGGGTCTTTTCCAACCAGCGTCCATTTTGGTTCAAGTAGCTGGCTAGGTGGGGCCAAGATGGTGGGTGAGCACGTCCCATAACACAGCTGCGCTAGGGACGCATTGTTTCAGGATTCATATTCCTTCAGAGATATAAATCACTAAGTATGAGTAATGAGAAAATGAAAAAATGGGGGCGACTTGAAGTGACACAAATTATGTTTCATATTTTTTGCTTGTGGTGTGGAAAGGATCGAGAATTCGTTCCATGACGAGTCGTTATTAATCGCTGCCTGTATTTCCATTTTTCAGGGGGCATGATTATTATTCCATGTGATCTCTTCCACTCCGACACTTTTGCCATCCTCTCTTGCAATGACATCCAGCCATGTCATGTCGTTAGATGAAGAGGAGAACCCTCTTCATCTAAAGACATGTGTCATCTCTGTGATGTCATTTCCCGCTGAGCTAGAGGCTACATGTTTATCAGCCCATAATCCACACTTTTAAACTGAGCTGCCCATCTCTTCATGTGTGTTGAAGTGACATTGTTTGCAGTGATCTTACTGTACTGTATTGACCCAGAATGCATTCAACTCCACTATACCTAGAAATCCAACCACGATTGTGTACTTAGGTGGGTGGTGGTATTCACGTGTGTATGAGTCAACACAACAAAATACCACAATATGCACAAAGTGCAGAGGAAGAATATTTAAATTTCAGCTGACATGATGAAAGATGAAGGAAACTCATATCTAATCATTTTCGGTAACGGTGGTGTAAGCAGAATGAACCACTCCGGGCAGTCCCGTTATTGGAAAGCAATGTACAATGAGAGTGTGCTGATGTGGCCCAGGCATGGCCCAGGTTTTCCTCTCCCTCCGACATAACAGGAAGCCTGTTGTGGTTCCATTCCACTCCATCCTCCACCGGTTCTCAACAAAGCTGGGGACTAATTCAGGCCACCATAACGAGTCAAGCTCCACCATGCATTGAACCCTGTTAGCTGCTGTCGGAGTAGCGAAAACTGTGCAGCCCGTCAGAATCTATAACCAGTAACCTAAAAAAACGGTTGTAATAAAACAGCTCATTATACTTAATAATAGCCTCAGAACATTGTTTGGAGCAGAGCTGATACGAGCGGTATGTGAAGGGGTTTTAGGAGGCCGGCCACTGGCAGTGGCTAGCCCATTTTAAACTGAGTCTGGAAACCAATTATGTTAAGCAGCTTGGAGTGGCCTGTATACTATAGGAGCACTCAGACTTAATGCTGTTTTGCTTCTTTCTCAAGTGTAATTGCTGAGATCTTCTCATTGATGTATTATGCCTCCCCATTATAGCGGCTGTGATGGGCTATCACATAAAGCATTGCTACAAGAGGATTATTCAGGATCCAAGTCCCATGATGCCTTGCTCTCCAATCATTTCCCTGCATGTTAAACTATGTTAACTATGTTAATCTAAAGGCCTCAATGTAAGCTTTCCTGACTTCAGGCCTCATCTGATCCGGTAGTGTGTGTGTGTGTGTGTGTCTGTGTGTGTGTGTGTGTGTGTGTGTGTGTGTGTGTGTGTGTGTGTGTGTGTGTGTTTTGGGGGGGGGGGGGGCTACGTCTTGTTTGACTTGTGTGTCATTCAGACCTGACATGTTGCTTTTTCACCCACACATAAAACCTGTCTAATCAAGAGAGGAATATGAATGGGGGCTTCTGTTGGATCCAGGCTTCCGTCTGAAGACCTGTCCATCACCCACACCCTCATCTCCCAAAACATGTACCCGTCATCTGGCATCCTTCTGTAGCTGTAGTTGTTTATGTTGTTTAAATGCAGGCTCTGCTTTCATATGTGTATGGTTTTTTACATATATTACACATATAAATATACGTGTATATATGTTTGTGTGTGTGTTTGTGTGTATATATATGTATATATGCATATGGGTATATATGTACACAGTATATATATGTATAAATAAATATATATTTACAGATGCTTTCAGCTTTAAGATGTTTATAGAGGTTTTGCTGTTTACCCGCAAACCACTAGCAAGGAGGTTTATAATAATTCCGAACAAAACAACACAATCTGGATGGATGGAACCGAGGAAAGAATTATGAGGAAAAGCATCATATGATAAATGATGGAAGGATGTGGGGATTATCCAGCATCTCTGAGGAGTGCTTGAGGTAAAGAAGAAGGGGGAGGAGAGAATGTGTAAGCCAGGAGGGGTAAATGATGCTGAGGCAGGGCTGGAGTGGGGTGGAGGAGGGGGAGGTGGAGAAGAAGGTGGTGTTTGAGGGGATGGGAGTAGAGGGACTAGGAGCAGGGTACTATTAGCAGGATGGATAGAGAGGACGAGCCCATGAGAGAGAGAGAGAGAGAGAGAGAGAGAGAGAGAGAGAGAGAGAGAGAGAGAGAGGCTGGCATGAAAATAGCCAGACAGGTTTTCTTGTACTGGTTTGAAGTGGTTTCTCTCACTCTGCTCCCCCTACATCCATGCATCTCTTGCTACCCTTCCTCTCCCTCCTCCAACTCTCTGTTCATCTCGAGCAACTCCATTTCCCATCTCCACCACTCCATCTCCCTTCTCTCCCTCCTTCCCCCATCACTCTCTCCCCTCTCCTTCTATTCCACTCTGTTCAGAGATGGTGTTCTAATGAACCGCCAGGGGCCAGGATATAATTCCCACTGTTGTCGTTCTGCTCCAGAGCTTGGGTAGAAATACACACACACACACACACACACACACATACACACACACACACACACACACACACACACACACACGCACACAATCATTCACCTCCATTGTAAATGGTGAGGCTGTGTGTTGTCAGTGTTTCTAGTGTTGGATCAACCACATATGTGCTTCTGGCTCTGCATAGGAACATTTATGCACACACCTAGCTATGCAGTCACACTGTCACCAACACTCAGGGCTGTGGACGAAACTGTTAGTTTCAACTACTTTCCAATGTCAAATCAGTTTTCTGAAGGTACCCACTGTACTCACACATGTGTCCTCATGAAAAATGCAGCAATACTCAGTGGATGCACTGTGAAACATTTGTTGAATCCACTTCTTGTGTCGCAGTGAGTGTGGCCATGTTTCGAGTGGTGCTCTCAAACCATGGGCGTCGATGACCAAGGATGTACTTAAACCGACGAGGCGACACAAGAAGTGGATTTCCATATTGTTTGGTTATCCGTTATTTTAAATGTTATGCCCGACAGGTGACGGTTCCACGCCTATACGGATTGTTCATCA
The DNA here is from genome assembly GCF_949987615.1 of Pollachius pollachius. Lineage (NCBI taxonomy): Eukaryota > Metazoa > Chordata > Actinopteri > Gadiformes > Gadidae > Pollachius > Pollachius pollachius. The sequence goes on along the minus strand of NC_136935.1, from coordinate 37,441,878 downwards.
GAATGCATCATGGGATTATTTGCTTGCAGCACTCCACACCATATTGAAAGGGCTCCAGAGAGTTGTAGTAAAATTAAAATCCTTAATCCATGCAAAAATACCGTAACCTAGGCTAATGAAAACTTTGGTGGTTTCTAGCAAAACAATGTCCCCCCATTCAAACAAGTTACTAAACAATGAACCATGATGATACTGAGGTTGCATGGTGAGCGAGCAAACAGAGCGTGAGTTTGTAGGGTGAGCGAACCGAGAGAGCGAGAGGGAAAGAACAACCACCGACCGAACAACAAAACACGACCGATCACAGAGGTCAGGAAGCCTTCTAAGAAAAGCTGTCATGAAATCCATTTCAAAGGTTTTAGCGCTCACGCTGGTTAAGCCACAAGCGTTTAAAAACCTGGAAGCTCTACGAGGCCTATTGGCAGGGATGTGGGGGTTCTTGGTACCATTCCTAACAAAATGCAGCCGATCTGCATCAAAACAGCCCTGCCACAAAGCAAGCTAATTCCCCTGCCTCTATGGCGGTGAGAGGCAGCGATGAGACAGCCTTCATTAAAGACAATTTAGCACAGAGCTCATCTCTGGGGCAACTCAATCTGCACGGTCTCACACACACACAAACACACAGACACACACATATACACAACGAGGCACTCGTCAAGTCACATACAGTGTACACATACACCAAACACATGTGCATAAGCACAACCATGCACGGGCCTACACACACACACACATACAACAAGCATATTGTGTAAACACACACACACACACACACACGCACACACACACACGACAAGCATATCCTATAATCACGCACACACATACACTGAAATACAATCAAACACAAAAACACACACTTAGGCACACACACATTCACGAAAAAACCCAGGCATCCATTCTCACTAAAACCATATGAAATGCAAAGCAAACACCTGACCTCCCTGATGAGCCGTCGCTGAGTGGTCCGCTAATGGGGGCTAACCAGCCATGGGCCCTAATGGACAGGAGATGGATTAGACTGTTTACTACATTACCCACAACACCCTGTTCTCCAGAGACACGGCTCATTTAACTGCCACATCCACAACCATCATGTCTTCTCCTTCCCCCCCTTATCTTATTTCTGCACAGCCCAGTTCTACTTCAGCTGTTTTTCATTTTTCCTAATTTTCTCATTTATATGTCTCTGCTTCCGTGCTATTTCCCCCCTCCGTCCCCCCCTCTCTGTGTCTCTATCCATCTCTCTCCACCTCTCCCTCCCACTCCCTCTCTCTCTCTCTTACTTTCTCTCTCTCTCTCTCTCTCTCTCTCCCTCTCTCTCTCTCTCTCATCAGCTCACCCTCACTCCATCACTGTGATTGTCTATCATAACATGTACCAACGTGCGGCGAGTGTACCCAGCTCTAATCAAATTAATCCCATTAAGGTAACGCAACCTTTAGCTTTCATACGGAAACCGTCGGGATATTAGCGTCTCCACCAGCCGCGCTGCGACAGATGGCCTTGTCGAGTTAGCCACGGATGAATTCTCCAGGTCCTTGCCCCAGTGGAGTTTGTGCAGAGAACCCTGGCCCTGTGAGATCCAGAGTAATGAGTACCACGGGCGAGCGCACGCATCAGCACTATGGCTGTGGCAGCATGCTAGCGGTGTGTAGCTTGGCATAGGATCCCTGAGAGTCCGAGGTTATCCTCGAGACATAGCCACCTCAACCTATGTAGATCCACACCCATCTGCATCTGACCTCCACCTCTATAGATCTAAACCCACCTCCACATGTATAGATCTATACCCTTCTCCAACTATATAGAGCGATACCCAACTCCACCTGTATAGTTCTTAATTCACCACCCAATCTCCCACCTCCACCCTATCTCCACCTGTATAGATCTATGGCCAGGGCCACCTGTATAGATCTATACCCATTGGGCCACCTTCTACCATCTTCATTGTCCCGCCAGACGGAATTCGGTTTGCAGCAAGGGTTTTAAGATGAATAAACAAGCTATACAAATGAAAACATCTAAAACACAGGATCTGCAGGCAACGGAAAGGACAACAATAAGGCAGCACACAACAACAGGATTAGTTGAAATCTCCTTACATCTCCACATCAATCAATAAATTGAATTCTCTGAGGAAAAACAAGAAAAGATCTGGTCTCTGTGGCTGTGGCAGGCCTGTAATAAGCCTGTTCAATCATTTCATCGGCCCCAATGAAATAATTGGATGGCTTACCTGTCTGTCTAACCAACCTCAATCTGGCTACTTGTGTACACTCCTGTTGACTCATTGTGCGTGCCTGGAGTCTTCCACAATGTATTCACCAATAGAACTTAATTATTTGTCTGTATTTCCAAGGGAAACTTCATGTCTCTCAGGTAAATTACCTGAGGCAGGTAGCGGGGGGTCCTCGCTCATCTTCAGGGCTGTCCCAGGCGTTGCCTGACGAGCCAGGGAGATAATCAACCACTCAGTCAGCCAGCGGGCCCCTGGGAGCGGGAGAGCTGGGGGGAATGAAGGACTGTCAGTCCACTTAGCCTCGATTATCTGGCTAAACGCTAAGGCCCATTAGCCGTAAAGATGGGTTTTAACCCCGGTTCCTGCCTGCTCCCAGGGGACACAAGGCAATGGGACGTTGATCATAATTACACACAGGGATTAGGGATTGATTGGCTAATTATGGTAGTTTGGCAGGTTGCATGGAAATGCAAAAGAAAGGCGATCTTATTCTAAGAGACTTGTTTGTTGTCTTTGTGTGCGTGTCCATGTGGGTGGATCTGTGTTCACAATCTGGCTCATAGTTAAACAAGAACAGAACAACACAAAAACATGTTGGAAATCACACTTTTGGTAATGTCATACATTTATGTGTGGTTAACGTGGGGGTTAAATTGCATACTTTGTATTATTGGGTTTAGTCCATTCTCAATGGTAAATCACCATAAACATCTATCTCTGCTCTATATACTTTTGAAGTACATATATTTTCCACAACCCTCCTGGGGAGTGTTTGCAGATGATGGCTGGTTTAAGCAGTGGGACTTGGGGGCTGGGAGGGGCTGCACACTTGAGGCACACGTTAAACCATCCATCAGCGCACACACCCAGGGAGAGATCTCCTGCATGAAAACATGGAGCCCCCGGTTGTTCATAATTATCTACAAACGTTTACAACAAACTGAACTTCCAACACCACCACCCTGTGTCATTCTCTGGAGGAGCCCGGTAAAAGACACCTCGCTGGCGTCTAGCAGTGACGTTGTTTCACCTCTGTATAAACCTGTGGGTGTTAGAAGTGTGATGTATGTCTACGAGACTGTGGGTCGGGAAAAACAAGTCCTTAAAGTGAACAAACCAGCTGCAGGTGCTTCATGTTGAGCTAACAAGCCACAAGCCCCTCTCTATGTATTCCAGTGTGCTGGTTTGTCTTAATAAATATATATTATTTAACAGGTGGGTTTATGTACTATTGTGTGTGTGTGTGTGTGTGTGTGTGTGTGTGTGTGTGTGTGTGTGTGTGTGTGTGTGTGTGTGTGTGTGTGTGTGTATTTTTCAGTACACTGAAGTAAAAGTGGGAGCCACAATTCTGTTTATCTCAGAAGTGAGTTTTTGTTTCTCTAGAAATTGTACAGTATATGAGCGGATCTCTTGTCACACATTCATCCCATTGAAAGACTTTTGGTGGAAAGTACACTCGATTTCTCACCTACTTTATGGGTTCGTCGTGGGCTTTTGAAGGTACACGGAGGATCCACAGGTACGTCCTTAGCTTTCGTGCCGCCTTTTGTTTGTTTGTACCCAAGGGGAAATAAACAAAATACCTGTGGCTGTCCGTATTTTCGGAGACGCTGGACTTCAAACATGGTTGGCTGGTCTCTTCATCATTCTGAGTGCAGTTGTTGTGTTCGGTACCTTCAGAGTCCACTTTCTACTCATCTACTCATTTCAATGAGATGATGGACAATGGGCCGAGAGGGAGCCTGCGGACGACGGGGGTGGAACCGAGGCGGATCAGTGTGTTAGTTTGGCTGTGTATGGCTGAGTTTGTGTGTGAGTGAATATGTGTGTACTGTTTTTATATAAGGTGGGTGTGTGTATTTGTGTGTGTGTGTGTGTGTGTGTTTGTGTGTGTGTGTGTGTGTGTGTATATATGCATATGTGTGGTTGTGGGTTTGAATGTGTGTGTATATTCATGTTCATATATGTGTGTGTGGGTGTAACTATGTGGGTGTATACACGTTGACATCTATATGTGTGTGTGTGTGTGTGTGCGTGTGTGTGTGTGTGTTCCTGCAGGCATGCGTATCCTGGTGAACCTGCTGCTGGACACCCTGCCCATGCTAGGCAACGTGCTGCTCCTCTGCTTCTTCGTCTTCTTCATCTTCGGCATCATCGGGGTGCAGCTGTGGGCGGGGCTTCTGAGGAACCGCTGCTACCCCGCCGAGAACTTCACCCTGTGAGTCACACCCCCCGGTCTGTGTGTTTATGTGTGGGTGCGTGTGCATGTGCGTGCGTGCGTGTGTGTGTGGGTTGATTGTGTTTGTTGGGAGGGCTGGTGGGGCGATACCACTGGGGGTCACCGCAAGGTCACTAAATATAGGATGCTTCGGACCATTCGACGAAGTGGGCTATTGCTTCCATCACAGGGGTGGGCCAGACAGGGAGCGATGTCTCCATCTGTATGCATGCTTCCCGTAGCGATGGGGTGGTTGCTAGGCGATGTAAGAGGGCTGGTGGAGAGGAGGACCAGTGGCTGTGTGCCGGTATGTGCAGGATCACACGTGCGGCCATAACCAGTCCCCGACCCGGGGACGTGCTTGAGTCATCAGGATTCATCATCCTTAGAGTAGAAAAACCGCCCTGAACGTTCCTTAGTGACGGTGTTACCTGTACGTCTCTTTTTCCTCTAGAGCTGGTTCATAGCTTTATATTGATTCTGTGATTTCCTCTATTTCCTGGATTTGTGATCTTGCCTTGAATTGTTTTCTCTTTGATTTATTTCCTTTCTCTCAGCTAATTTAGCCTTTTTCTGCTTTTTCTGTGCTCGAAGCGTTGCGGTTTCTTTGTTTAATAAAAAACAATTTAATACGCTGGCTTAGTCGGGTTTAGATTAAGAACCAAGTTACAGATAAACAAATCATCTCTCCATCTGGAAATTGTGTTTAAAAAAAATATATCAGCCATTTCATTGCTGAGATGTATTCCCGAAAAATAAAAGTTCTGCTTATCGAAAAACTTCTACTGCTGTGGGGCTCCCAGTGTAACCAATTTACAGCAGATAAGCGATCGGAAGAACAGTCGCTATGTCTAGCGGCATTGGGGCCAGACAGATCGGGAACCCAGATAAGCCCTGACTTAACACTGCATCATGTTCTGTGTTGTGTTTGCTCTGGTTTTAACAGAAGAACTCATTCAGATACACAGAAACAGAAAATCTGCTGAGTTAGTTTAACTGTTGTCTTACTCAGTAGGATCTCTAGCAGGGCTGGGTTTTAATTGTGCTAAGGGGAATCCAGGCTTTCCCTATCTATCTAGCATTTCCTGTCCCTCTCTCTCCGACTCTATCTCTATTTATCTCTCCCGATCTGTCACTCTCTGGCTAGCATTCACTTTCTCTCTCTGTGTATGTCTCTATCTCTATATATCTGCTCTTGCTCTCTCTCCCGCTCGCTCTCTCTTGCTCTCGCCAGTTTGGATGAATAACATGTGGAAGTTGTGGTTGAGAAGATACTGGGCCAATAGTGTGAGCCTATCCATCTGTGTACTATTTGCAGTGGGAAAAACACATTTTCTCTGCTGCTTATTTCAACTGCTAGTAGTATTTCTGTACTGAAGGGCCATTTCCTCAGGTGGAGGATCTTCTGCTTACTAATTGACCTCATTAACTAATAGAACATGACTAGAATCTGTCTTCAGAGGCTGATGAGCTCTGGTACTAGTCCAGGTTGAGGGTACGCTGAGCTTAGGAAACTGCTCATTTATTTGCTTTGGCATATGCATATGGCCCCCTTCCATTTGAAGCAGATTTCCAGCCCATCACAACCGATGATCTAATATGGGGCGGGTTTAATTTCAATGATCATATGGGATGGATGCCGCTGATGCTTCACACTTTTTGTTTGCTCTGATTGGTTGAAGGTCAATCCAACTGAAAGTGCCCCTCAGTAATGCTAGGGTACGCTCGCGGAGTCAGGAAGACCCAACTGTTTATTTCCCTTTCCCTCCTCTACACACTCGCTCACTCACTCACTCGCATGCACTCACTAAGCCATACACACAAACCCACCACCCTGGTCTCACTCATACATGCACACACAACTCTCCCTAAGCTTTAGCGGTTTGAGAACGATGCACATTATAGTGCTGTGGTGGTGTGGTGTGGTGTGGTGAGTCGCAGAGCCTCTGAAGCTGGCACGTCTGAACAGATTGACCTTGTCAAATTTTGAGTTTGAGTTTAAAACCGATTGAGGGTTCACAAAACTGACAACACTGACTCGATTGCGGCACACCAAAAGTCGGCGACTTTAAACTTAACTTACCTTAAACGGTTGATTCATACATTAATTTAGATTCTCACCTGTTGCCAAGAAGCACAGTGTTGTCATTCATTTGTCTCTCTCTTGCTGAAACACGCTCCCTGAAGTTTTTGCAACTGAAGTTTTGTAACTGAAGAAGCCGGTGCATCGGCAGCGTCCAACCACTGGCTTAACGTCAGTGTAAGCCCCCGTCTTCAGCGCCGGGACCCCCCGCAGACGGTGCAGGGACGTAAACGGCCCGGTCTCTCTCACATGTGGTTCTGCAGTCTCGTCTCAGATCTCTGATCCCATCTCGGCCTTCCTCTCCCCCTCCCCCACCCCAACACCCTCTCCCTATCCAACAGCAACATGGGCGTGCGTCTCCCCCGGCCCTACTACATGGCGGACGAGGACGACGAGCGGCCCTTCATCTGCTCGCTGCCCGTGGACAACGGCATCATGGCGTGCACCGACGTGCCGGCGCGGCGCGAGGGCGGCCGCACCTGCTGCCTGGACAAAGAGGACGCGCTGTACCGCCGCTCGCTGGGCCTCAGCCCCGACCCCCCGCCCGTCATCGCCAACGGTAGCCACGGCAACCCGGGGCTGTGCGTCAACTGGAACCAGTACTACACCCGCTGCCAGACCGGACACAGCAACCCGCACAAGGGCGCCATCAACTTTGACAATATCGCCTACGCCTGGATCGTCATCTTCCAGGTACAGGAGTGGTGGAGGTGTGGTGGGTGGTGGAGGTGTGGTGGGTGGCTGGTTCAGGGTAGAGGGAATGGAGGTGGGTGGGGAGCCTGGTTCAGGGTAGAGGTTAGGTTTAGGTGAGCTCGAGGTAAGGTTTAGGTCATGGGGGGTCGGTAGAGGACAAAAAGGGTTCGACACCTCTATTCTGATTCCTTCTACGAGAGAAAATGTTTCAGTTGTTATGTTTAGTAACATTGAAACATTCCGTTTAAATGTTGCTTTCCGATTTATTTTAATTTGTGTGTGTGTGTGTGTGTGTGCGTGTGTGTGTGCTTGTGTGTGTGTGTGTGTGTGTGTGTGTGTGTGTGTGTGTGTGTGTGTGTGTGTGTGTGTGTGTGTGTGTGTGTGTGTGTAGGTCATTACCCTGGAGGGCTGGGTGGAGATCATGTACTATGTGATGGATGCTCACTCCTTCTACAACTTTATCTACTTCATCCTGCTCATCATCGTAAGTCTCATACACACACCCATACACACAGAAACACACAAGTTATTCGAGGGCTTTTATTCTAAATGAATGTGTTAATCATCTGTGTACAAATTAAATTCATGCTGATCTTGTATCTTCGAATATCACAGGGTTAACACAGCTCAGCTTGATCGATCAATGACAGAACCTGGCGAGGCTGGCCGGATGAGCTTCCTGTCCAAAGACCTTTTCCCCCTTACACTGGTTAGCTCGGAGGGGAAACCTTCTAGAATGTCAAGGCATTCTGTTTAGTTCTATTTCCGCATGAGGTCGCATTTAGAATGCATACCCATTGGGTTGTCATGGTTTCCCCAAAGATTCTACCATGTGTCTCGTAACAGCTAACCAACATGGCCCCTAGTTGAATTAGGTCTACACCTGCCACTCTGACACCCCCCAGTGGGCCGGGCTCCCTCCACCGGAGCTGTGCGGGATGTTTAACCCCTCGGCCCTAGAGAGACTCTGTTTTTGTCACATTGACATTCTGCTTACTGTCAGAGGACATCATGTTCTAGTGGTTTAACTATTGGCAATACCAGTGCTATAGAACAACTCAATTCTTTAGAGGAACACACCACAAAATTCAAAAAAGTCAACGATTGCCTTTGTCTTTCTTCTATTCCCAACACAATGGAAATCTTTGGAAACGTATTCCAAGAAGGCAAATAATTTGAATCAATTGCCAACCCAGCAATCTCCCCTTCTGGACAATAATGAATTTGGAATAAAACTTACAGATTTCTCGGCGTATCTCGGGACGGTTGTTCATTTTCAAGTTATGAATATAAATGTATGCCTTTTGTGAAAACATAACTTTAATGGTCACTTTCAAATCACAAATGTAAATGTATTTAAATACAAAGCAAGTTTTAAATCACTGGATTATGGAAAAATATGTACAAGACCCCTAATGCGTTTCCTGTTCAAAGATTGTTGAAAAGGCGCCTACTATGAAACCAAGTAGATACAAAAATGAGGTTCCATTTAATGGCTCCTATAACACGCTATAAAAGTATATAACATTAAAATATTCTGGGTTGGGGGAACCAAAACGCACGACAACATGCAAGGTTTGTAAAGTTCAAATGTTAATTTAATGGAAGTGAGCACAGAAGCTGGTTGATGCGAGAGGCCACCCATAGTGCTCCGATGGTAATGGCCAATACTTCCAGCGAACCTCTGAAGTACGAACGGGAACGCTAGACGAAAATAACCTGGAGAGCAGGAACGCTACTAACGTAGTTACACTATTTGATGATCTGCCGATGAATGGTTGAGAAGCCGAAATAGATAAGCAGAAAGCTTTGATTATGATGAACCACAAGTGTGTATGGTTGAATAGGAGGAGGGACGAGTCCGGAGAAGCTGGAGTCCTCAAGCCCGGGTAGAGGACAAAATATATAAATATATAATTATTTTTTTATAGAGTGAAACTTGTTTGTAGCAATAATGCCTACATTGAATTTCACATATCTGACTCTGTTACAGATGCTCAATTTATCAAATATGGAAAAAAATAACAGAATATGTTCTCACCAGAGATTTCATCAGAACCACCTGACCAGGGCGATAGCGTCGTGGTTTGGGTGTTCATCCCCCAACTCCTGGTTTGATTCGCAGAGTTGGCAATCTGCCCGTAGGCTGACACAACTTAGTATTCACTTCAATTCATTCCTTCAATATTAATATTAGTATTCACTGTGCGTCTCGGATAAACATGTCTGCTAAACGACAAAATAGTCAATGGAAAGACTACAATGAATAGGAGCATTCACCGTACATTTACTTCTCATGAAATAAGAGGTGTGTGTTTATTTAAATGGTTAAATGGATTAGATGTTTGGACAGCTAATCTCTCTATAGGATCACAGCATGGTTTATTTCCAGTCCTGTCTATCACAGAAAGACACATAAAGCGAGGGATACACTATTGTTTCATGGTTCAATGTTCCATGTGGGTATTTACTGAAGTACCGTCCCTTTCCCGGATTCTGCTACATATTTAGATATAGATGTTTGTACGTGTACACATGTGGGCGGATTGACGATGCCAGTTTATCTATTGTCAGTTTCCCTTTGTCTTAGTACTGTCACAAGCTGATACATAAAATCTCAGTCCCAGCTACATGCATATGTAATATTTATGTATTTATACATGCATACGCAGGGACGCACGCACACACATGGACACACACACACACACACACACACACACACAGACACACACGCACATGGACATATGCATATGCACACATGCACGCACATGTGTATATGCAAAAATACAAACACACACATACACAAAAGCACACACACACACACACATAAATAAGGCACTGAGTTTATGTTCAACACACATCCAATATAAAGTCCTTATCGCACATTGGCATAATGCATCAGCATCAATCAGCCCTCCAGTGGAGCGAGAGGGAGATCTACCCCATGTTGGTATCCCAGTCACGCAGACTAACTGCTATTAAAAGGCTTTGCATGGGGGATACAGCGGCGGAGCCCCCTGGCAGTCAGGAGGCTTCATCATCTGCAACCCTCCGATCCCCCACGCTAGAGCTAGATGCTATCAGCGTGCCAACAGCACGCCATGTCTCTCGCATGCTGAGACATTCGCTGTGCGTGGAGACCGAGCAGCCCCTTCATCTAATGTCGCTTAGTACCTGACATTAAACGTAGCTTCACAGTGTCTCTACCACCTGCACCACATTTACATGTTTTGTATATTTCTGTATTTTCCGGAGCGCGTCGTCTGGTTGTGATCCACGCCCCCCGAGGCTGTGACAGGTGGAGCAGGGAGCCCTGCTTTCATTCGCCATGAGGTACAGGAACAGGAAGTGGGAATGTCTCTAGGCGGAGAGGTTGGAAGGAGTGCTCCTGTTTTTGAGCACAGGCATTCAGAGTTTGGAAAGTTCATTGTTGTGGTAGGTAGAGTTGCTAGAGTGAAAATGGGGCGTTCTAAATGTGATTGTGGTCGGAGCTTGCTACCATACCAGTGTCAATGTGCTTTATTACAACTGTGCCTACATATCAATTATAAGGCTGAATTTGACTTATATAGTTTGCACTATTTATACCACAGTGACCAACAAAGATTAGTTACGTTAATTTAATCTACGTATTTTTTAATCAGCCGAAATTCAAATATTATTCTGCAATGCTCAAGCATATGTTTTTTGTGTTTTCAAGAAAACATCTGGAATGCAGCACAATTAATCGGAACAATTAAAAAGAAGAGGTGTCCTGTTATTAAAAAAATATTGATCCCCAATATAATGTTATTGATGAAACAGAATCATATTTAACAACGGTGTGTTATAAACCCAATTACGGTTGCTCTTTTGCAAAATATTGAACATATTTGCATATTGAATATACATCGGAAGGCATCTCTGGAGCTCTCAGCTTTAATGAGCTTTACTGATGCATATATAATATATATGTCATTGTGTTTATTTGAATATGTAATTCTTAGTCTGAATCTGTGAGTCACACAAGCATGCAAACAGAAACACACATACATGCAAGGAGATACACACACACACACACACACACACACAGACACAGACACGCACAAACTACATGTCTGTGCACAAACATGATTGTGTTCATGTGGACTTTCATCTCCTCCATCTGTCTCAACTAGACGGCAAGCATCTATCAACACACACACACACACACACACACACACACACATGTACGCACGCAGGTCCCCCCCCCCCCCCCCCCCCCCCCCCCCCCACACCCCTTCCCCACCTCAGGGTCACCTTATCAATCTGATACAGTAGCTACTGATAAGATAAGAGTCAGCGTACACACACACACATACACACACAGATAGACACTCAGATGGAGATGGACACACACACACACTCAAACTAACATATTTTGACAGTGATACACATACATTGTGTGCGTGTTTGTGTGTGTGTGTGTGTGTGTGTGTGTGTGTGTGTGTGTGTGTGTGTGTGTGTGTGTGTGTGTTGGGTAGATCAGATAAAAAGGATTAGGGTGGAGGTGGTGGGGGGGTTAATCAGGCTTTACCATCACTATTGATCAGAGAGAGAGAGAGAGAGAGATGTTTTACTTCTCGCTCTCCCTAGTGTTTTACTGAAAAAGCACTGATAATCACCACCAGGCTGCTTCCCAGAACCAGTGGTCACACAGCCCTACACACACACACACACACACACACGCACACGCACACGCACACACATCCACACCCACACACACTGTTACTCTCTTTCTCAATCTCTCTCTCTTTACAGTGTGGTTCGGTCCCTCTCTTCCTATTATTCTTCACTCTTCACTGCCACCCCCTCCCCCCATCTCATCTGTGTTTTTTTCCTCCTTCTTCTCATCCACTCCCTCATCATGCTACTTTTATTTAATTTCCCTGACCCTTTCCTCTCTGTGATATCACTCGCTCTCTGCGTTTGATTACCCTCTCTCTCTCTCTAATCGCTTTCTCTCTATCTCTCTCCGTCTCTCTCCCCATTCTCAGTCTCTCTCTCCCCCCTTTCTCTCTCTCTCTCTCTCTCTCTCTCTCTCTCTCTCTCTCTCCCCCCTCTGTCCCTCACTGTCCCCGCCCTCCCTCTCTCCCGCTAGTCATTTCCCACTTGATCCATTATTTATCTAGGTTGTTAAGTCTTGGGCCAGATCGGGTTCTTTAGAGACCATTTGTCGCACTCCTGCAGCCATTTCCCATCACTCCTTTCCGAACAATGGAACTAATAGAAGTTCAAAAGTGTCTCATAGACTTTGGCGCTCTCCACAGATGTCTTAGCTAGCATTGAGGATGGCTTCTGCTGCTTTCTAAGACTTTTTAGAAACAAACTTAGGAGTTTAAAGATACCATAAACTCTTTGGATTCAATGATAAATATTCTCAAAGCCATCAGTAACAGGATAGTCCTATTTAGGCTGGGTATATGGCTAGGGGCTTGGGTCTAGGGCTAAGGTTAGGGCTAAGAGTAGTTATATGGTTAGGTGTAGTTGTATGGCTAAGGCTTGGGTAAGAAAGAGTGCTAGGGCAAAGGCTAGAGCTAGGGCTTGATATATTGCTTAGGTGAGCGGTAGGGTTTGGGGCTAGGGGCTAGGGCTAAGGCTAGTTCTATGGCTAAGGCACGGGTCAGAGATAGGGTGTCTTATAGCTTTGGGTGGTGTGTAAAATCCCCCCCCCCCCTTCATCTAACTTACTCTCCTCTACATTTGAAATTCTTTTTTGTTTTGTAATATGAGCACGATGGAGTCGAACCCAGAGGCATGAATTCTTGATTACCATATAAACGCCGGCTCTTATGTACCTTCATCTGCGTACCCAGAACCCTTTGTCTGGGCCCCAGTTCATTGAACAGCTTGTCCATCAGCGTGGATAAATGTTTTTTATCCAAATGCTTGGTTTTCAAGAAGGGGAGATTAAGGAAGGCAAATATATGCATTTACACATTTATTCTGTGTGGTTGCCACAGTGTAAATATGTTATATTTTGACTTGTTTGTGCAGCCCTTGAGTTGTTTTCCTTGCTTCTCCAATGTGGATCGCACTCATCGTTCCCAGCCTCACTAGTCCTTTTGGATCAAAGCGTCTGCTATCTTGACTAAACGCATGAGTAAATGTACGAGCTGAATTTACGACAACCGCATTCAACCTCCGTCCGCCTCCCCCACAGCTCTCCTCCGTATCCCAGAAGCTGTCCCCGTCCGAAGCGGGGTTGGTTTTTAGATCGGATACGGCAATGCCTCAGGGGACAACATCGCCCTTGGGATAACACCATGCCGGGAAACGGCCCCTCTGTGCCCTGTGCCCTCCTTAGATCGGCTCCTTCTTCATGATCAACCTGTGCCTGGTGGTCATCGCCACCCAGTTCTCGGAGACCAAGCAGCGGGAGCACCAGCTCATGCAGGAGCAGCGGGCCCAGTGCCTGTCCTCCTCCACCCTGGCCAGCCAGCCGGGGGACTGCTACGAGGAGCTCTTCCAGCTCGTCTGCCACGTGCTGCGCAAGGCGCGCCGCCGCACCGTCACCCTCCTCAACGCCCTGCGGGGGAAGCCCAGGGGCTTCCGGGGGCCAGGCAGGGGGGGAGGCGGGGCTGGAGGGGGAGGAGGAGGCGGAGGGAGGGAGAGGAGGGGGAACCGGGGAGGAGCGGACAGCCGGGAGATGAGGAGGCCCGTGCGACCCGGTGAGTGTGGGAGGAGAGGGGGGGTGGAGGTGGTGGTCTTATTGGAAACAAGATGCATATGTTCCCTTTGTGTACCAGATGAAATTATTATTGCTGGTGTCCGGTTCAGTTCCTCTGCAGCAACTGCTAATTCTTGGTCCAAAGTGACTGCGTTCGGTTTCGCCATTTAATGGACGCTTTAATCCAATCCTCACACAGATTCAAATGCATGTCCCTAAGGAGCAGCTAGGGGTTAGGACATTTATCATATGGGTTGGATGTAAACATGGGGGATCGAACCCAGAACCTAGGCCACAAGACTATCCAACCCCCTCAGTGTGTTGTATTCACAAGCGCGTGTGCATCGTTAAAATGTTTAACCATTTGATAGGGAAAACAGGCCTTTAAGCCCCGCCTTCTCCCCCCTCCCAGCCTTCTATTGCCCAGACTACAACAAACCCGACCATGTGACCCCAGCCGAGCCAATGGCACTGGACGTGGCCCCCAACGCGGACGGCTGCCTCCGCGGCGCCGTGCCCGTGTCGCTCGGCGCCGCTGGAGCTGCGGGGCCCGGCGACGGCGGACCGGCCAATGAGGCGGCGGGGGAGGCGGAGATAGAGGAGACGGACGGGGAGGGGGACCGATGCTGCGGCCAGAGAAAGGGGGAGAAGGGCAGGGGGTGCCACCCCCGACGGCGGTGCCAGGGGCTGTGGTACGAGGTCCGGGTGAAGCTCTGGAGCATCGTGGAGAGCAAGTACTTCAACAGAGGCATCATGATTGCCATCCTCATCAACACCATCAGCATGGGCATCGAACACCACCAACAGGTAGGATGCTGTGTTAGATATATCTGATGCACTGTATTTTACCATCACTATATATGTAGTAGTATTTACTTAGCATGGACATCATTAACTACCAACAGGTTGGATGTTGTATATCTGATGCACTGTCTTTAACTATCGCTATACATCTAGTAATATTTACTCCATCGCAATTTCCCTCTTTCTCAAACGACTGCATTTGGCTTACCGTATTGCTATATCCCATTATCACAGTAACACTCTCAGAGGGTTTAGAGGTGTGGTGAGATTCATGGATTATCATTTGAGTGAAATTTGTAGACAATCCCACACCCATCTGTCAGCTATTGGTGAGTGAAAGGCTCTGATGAAATCAATGTTTCAAATCATATTTTTAAGATCCATAAGGAGTTAGAAGAAACAGAAGGGTTTCTGGCTGTTAGTTCTATCATGTCCTGCATTCTTAATTATACACCGTCTCTCTCTCTCTCTCCCTGTCTGTCTCTCTCTCGCTCCCCCTCTCTCTCTCGCTCTCTCTATTGTTTGTTGTATTTTTAGCTTCCTCTAAGATAAGTAACAACCCAGTGGGCGGAGAGAGAGAGAGAGAGAGAGAGAGAGAGAGAGAGAGAGAGAGAGAGAGAGAGAGAGAGAGAGAGAGAGACAGAGAGAGAGAGAGAGACAGAGAGAGAGAGAGAGAGAGCATTCATCCATCAGACAGAGGAAGAGGAAAATATCAGGAAAAATATTGAGAGCTCAAGGTAGACAAAGAGACAGGTGGAGAGTTAAGCAGAGCATTAAATGTAAACAACGAGAGAGGAAGAGGATGATGATGAAAAACAGGTGAATTTAGCTCCTTGTAGAAGTGGATAATTGCATTGTCTGTGACAACACTCTACCTTGAACACAAACCCACACACACAAGAGCATGCCAACAAACACAAGTATGCAAGCACCTTACACAGCACATACTCAAACACCACACACACTTATGTGTTATACTGTATATACACACACACAGACACACACACACACACACACACACACACACAGAAACACACACACACACACACACACACACACACACACACACACACACACACCAACAAACACAGACACACACACACACACATACATCCCGGTGATAGGACAGTGATATTATAGGTCTTATCTGTCTCCTTGCCCTGATCTCAGTCCTGCAGCAGCTTAGAGATAAGGGATCTTAACTCTGTGATCCCCCCACCCCCAGGCCATAACCTACTGCTTCCACCTGATAATAAACACTCTCAGGTCAGGTCCCCACCCCGCTGGCTCAGTGTACCAAACTTTGGGACATTTAAAGGGGAACCATCACGCTCGCTCTTGATTTTTGAAGAGAGTGCTGCACTCTTCAAAACTGGAATGTGAACTCCACTTTCACTCATAAATATTGCGAAAAATGTTGAACTACTTTGGTCATTGTGTGCGGGATTTGCTTTGTTCTGAATGATGCTGTTGATGTTGCAGACCGCGACTGTTTCACCACCATGTCCATGCTGCTTCACCACCATGTCCATGCTGTTTCCAACAATGACCATGCTGTTCCACAAGTACGAACATGCTTTTCCGAGGCGACGACGACGACATGAGAGCATTGTTCTCAAATGCATCAACAGTGCGAGAGCATTTTTTAAAAATCTCTGCTTCTTTATTGTGGACAGAATACCAAAATAGAGATAAAAATAATTTGTTTTCAAATATGTCTCCTTGCCCCAATGTTGACCTGAACTTATTCAACCTATCATCAGCCACTGACATCCTCCCGCTAAGTGAGTCACCTGTTTATAGTTAGTTGTCTGGACTCCATGATTATGACGCAGGGCTGAAGACATTGTATTCAGGTGGTGCCGGTGCCAATTACGTTTTCATTTGGTCAAACAAATCCTGTCGCACCTCTTTAATGACCGCTTTTGTAGTGGTATCAGCATGTCCTTTGGCGAGTACCCTCCATCTGTGTTCATGGATTTGGAAGAAAGTCGCTTTCTTTTTTAAGGCCATTTCCACACCAGCTCCCCCTCCTGTATTTGAAAGCTCTACTCTACTAAAAAGCAGGCTGGTAATCAGCTAATTTACTCCAGTTTGGATTTTTCTTCTCCTTTTCTTGTGATCTGTCATCCAAAATACAAACTTTGAACAATGTACGAATTGCCGTTTTAGTTTCATGATCATTTTTTAGTACCGCCATACTTTGAAAGCCATGCTTCTTAATTGGAACTTAAGTGGATCATGTTTCCAATGAGAGCGCTTACACCGGCGCCGCCGTACAGCTGCTCTGTCACCTCCAGCACGGCTCATAAACGTTGTCCTTTGCTACCAGATTATATTAAACAGGCCTGAATCGATACCACCTAGGGAACATTACTTTGCACCCCCATAATTAATTGTCGCAAACTGGATAATTTTGGCCAGTCTTTAGCCCTGCCAATTATGTCATTAAGAGGAAATGGAAAATACATTCAAAGGACTACTTCATTTGTCCAAATCTCTTGTTAGGATCAGCGGGGGAAGGATGTGTGCTTGTGTGTGTGTGTCACAGCTAATTACAAATGTCATGCTGACACAGCTAATGCAGCTAGCTGTGTTGACGACAAAGGGATCTGTGATTAGCAAACACTGATTAGCAAAGCCCATTCTTTGAACCTAATTAGCATTTCTTAGTTTTCATGGCTTGGTAAATGTCCTTTTTTCCAATTCAAATTCCTCGTCTGTTTACTTGATTCTTGCTAATATTTATATTAAGAAGCCACAATAGAACAGGCATTTCATGAATGTAACTGTTCTATAGCTAATGAAATGATTATATATGTATGCATATATATATATATATATATACTGTACAAGGCGCAATAGCACTAGCCTACCAGACAATTCAATGCGCAGAGAGAAAGTATGTTACCTCAATTGTTAGTGGCGTGCTTCCCACTGTGTCACTGTGTCGTTTTAAGTCTGGTCCAATCATCCGTCTGGAAAAACTACGAGTCCCAGAACATACTGGCATGCTGCCCTGGCTAATGAGGTTGCTGGGGGGGGGGAGGAGCGTAGCGGTTGTAGTTGTTTGTTGGTGTCTGGGCTGCCGACATTCAGAAACAACGCATCGTTACCACGGCCACCATGAACGAATCATTAGGCCGAGGTTCCATGCAGGCTAAACGCTCGTTAGCCTCTATCACGTGCTTTGTCACAAACACACACACACGCACGCACGCACGAACGCACACCCACACACACACATACACACACACACACACACACACACACACACACACACACACACACGCACACACAATCTCAGAGAAGACTTAAACAGACGCTGAATGTTAAACCACACAGGCCAAGGTGATTTGAGACCTGAATGCCAACAGTTTCATATCTGAACTAGGCTAAGCTCAGTGTAATACAGCTAGCGGCTGTATGATTCTAGTTCTACACACAATAAAGTGATTTGACCAAAGATATATTGTTACTTTACTAGTGGAATTTCTTATTCAGCCCACAAAGGTAAACATATATAAATATAAAGGTGAGGTGCAATGCAAGAGCATGAGTGTGTGTGTTGTGTGTGTGTTTGTGTGTTTGTGTGTTTGTGAGTGTGTGTGTGTGTGTGTGTGTGTGTGTGTGTGTGTGTGTGTGTGTGTGTGTGTGTGTGTGTGTGTGTGTGTGTGTGGTTTATGTGTGTGTTCACGCTCTAGGCTGACCTTTGTTAGCAATTAATTGTGCAGTGGTTGCATGGACATCGAGCTG
Organism: Pollachius pollachius; assembly: GCF_949987615.1. Lineage (NCBI taxonomy): Eukaryota > Metazoa > Chordata > Actinopteri > Gadiformes > Gadidae > Pollachius > Pollachius pollachius. Next base: position 37,423,394 of record NC_136935.1, on the reverse strand, counting down.
TCTGATAATTACACAAACGGAGACTGTGAGGGAGAGAGAAAGATAGGGCGAGAGAGAGGAGAACGAGATGAGACGAAGAGAGGAGAACAATTGGGAAATAGAGGATAGAGAGAGAGCAATCTCAAGCCAATTAGGTATCTTTTTGTTTTTCTTGTTTTGTAATTGCTGTGTATGTATGTCTGTGTTTGTGTGTGTGTGGGGGAGGGCTTTGTGTTTGTGTGTGTGTTTGTCTGTGTGTGTGTGTGTGTGTGTGTGTGTGTGTGTGTGTGTGTGTGTGTGTGTGTGTGTGTGTTTCTTCCACACTATAAGTTTCTAGTTCAGGTTAACCTCTTGTTTCTGTTGTTTATTCACGGTAAAATGTAACAGAAGAATGTAGTCCCCACCCTTTTTAAATCCTCTCCTCCTCCTCTTGACCTCTGACCCCTCATGACCCCTTCCCCCCCAGCCAGAGGAGCTGACCAACGTCTTGGAGATCTGCAACATCGTCTTCACCAGTATGTTCTCCCTGGAGATGATCCTGAAGATCACGGCATTTGGCTCCTTCAACTACCTCAGGAACCCCTACAATGTGTTTGACAGCATCATCGTCATCATCAGGTAGAGGGACCTTCCTCTACGTAGGATGGACGTGGGGGGGGATCGTCAGGTTGACTCAATAATCTATCATATTGTAATTCTTTGTTTTTTTCTACAAGAAACTTCAATGTAATCTTAGTGGATACAAATGTATGCTACTTTCCTGTGGTTGGCGCTACAGTGCATTGACATATATATTTTCAATTTGCATAAACTACTTTCTGTCTCTCTTTCAGTTTTTGCCATTTTGATTAAAAAAAACAATTGCGGCCACCGACAGACCTTTAGAGTTAAACGTTAAACCACAGAAAATGAATATTGCAATTCAATATTGCAATTCACACCGCATTTTCATATCGGCACTCCATCTTATGTTAACAATTTAGGGCGATATAAATCGTAGTGAACTATGCTACATGTCCTTCCCTTTCTCTTTCATCCCATTGCCCTGTCCCCGACCTGTCCACAAAGACACAAAAGACGCTTAAATATATATTTTTGAATGCAAAGTGGATGACAAAAATACAGTACTACAACTATCGGGATTAGAAACAGGGATAAAACATAACAGGAGATAAAGCAAACGAGAGATTCATAAATAAATGAAGGACAACACAGCTGAAAAAAGACATCTCATCGTTTGAAGTTCTTGGTGTTTTATTATTTTGGGAAGAGCCATGTTTCAGGCTGATCCAGATTGGTCTCGTTTTCTCTTTGCTCCCCCATTTCTGTCTGTTTGCTCTTTGGAATCAAACCCAGGCTAATGAAAGGGCGTAAGAGCCATTGTTGCCGTTGATCGGTTTCCTGATCTGCTCACGAAGCAGCCACCTGTGTCCGCCTGTCAGCGCTTCTGCCAATCTTTACTCTAGTCATCCGTCTGTCTCACGAGAGTGGCTCAGCTTTCATCCGCCATCTTCATGTCTATTCATCTCACCTGAGCAGCATTCGCCCCCTGTGATCTCCATTGTAGCGCCCAACCCCGCCCCAACCCTCTCCATCATCCATCAAAACGCACATCAAAGCTGGAACCAGAGAGGTGAGATCAAAATGGAAGCTCTGGTCAATGGCGCCAGAGAGAGAGAGAGAAATGTGCTGAATCTGTCTTCTCATCTACCTTCTCTCCTGCCTGTCTCTGCTTCCCACAACCTCCTCTGTTGCCCTCCAACTCCCCCTCTCTCTCCTGAGATGAGAAGACAGATTCAGCCCATATCTCTCTCTCTCTGCCGCCATCGACCAGAACACTTGATCCTGGTTGGTAGATAACGTTCCAAGGGTGTGTTTTATTTTGTAATAGCGGGAACCCTCTGCCCCTTTTAACCGTTCCGATAAATGCGCTGCAAATCCTACATTAACAACAGCGGTCAAATAAATCGGCAGGTGTTTCCTCGACAACGCAAAAAACAAAAATGCCAAATCGATCACAATATTTGCAGTTCTGCAGATTTAGGCGACAAAAAGCCAATCCCGTTGAGAGATGAAAGTAACTCATACCTCCCCACTGTTGGTAACTTTAGTGTCAGCAGAAGGAACCACTCCACGGCCGCTCCGTCCTTGGAAAGTAAATAACGACTGGTTTGGGGAAGGCGGGGTCGAGGCTGCTTCCCACCGCCCTAGTACACCCCGTTTGTGGTGTATCATGTCACCCACACTCCCCTCCTCTCCCCCTGCAGCGTGTGTGAGATCGTGGGCCAGTCGGACGGGGGTCTCTCCGTGCTCCGGACCTTCCGCCTGCTGAGGGTCCTGAAGCTGGTGCGCTTCATGCCGGCGCTCCGCAGGCAGCTGGTGGTCCTGATGAAGACCATGGACAACGTGGCCACCTTCTGCATGCTCCTCATGCTCTTCATCTTCATCTTCAGGTTAGGATCTAAGCCCCTTATTATTGATTCTGCATTAATCATCAATTTGTTAACCGAAGTGAATGCACTTATGAGCAACAGTGGATGAACAGTTAGTTAACTGTTAATTAACATTGTAGTCATCCTGTCGAGATTTCGTTTCAAATATTGTTCATGTTAACCAAGGTAATGCTGCTAATTTTCAATAAGGTAGAAAGGGAGGTACTTCATTTATACATTATTTAATAGGGTTAATTTGAGGATTAACCCTAGCCCACTGATTATAACCCTAACCCCATACTAATGTTATTTAATAATGCTTATAACTGAATTAACTAATGCAGATTAATGGTTAGATTAAGTGTTACAGAATAATAATACTAAATAGAGAATACAAAGAAATAAGTAGAAAATACAAGCGCAAAAATACAGAAAGGAAATAGAAATGCTGACTCTTGAAATATGTATATACCGAAACTGTACGTAAAGTATAAAAGATGCATAATGTAACCATTAAGTCTCTCAAATGGCAAAGAATTTCCTCAATGGCAGACACACCGGCGATACAATTATTTCCTGTTAGGTTGTTAAATGTCAAGTGTATTGGAGTCAAGTCAATTTAATTAGTACAGTCCCTAATCACAGCTACAATCTCAAAGCTTAACCCAATAAGCCCTCTAAAGAGCAGAGGAAAAGTTGGCGAAAGCCCAGAGGAAATAACCTTGTGAAGGAACATACAAAGAGGGATCCTTCCTTCCAGGGTGCAAGCGATGTCGCAAGGTCAGACATATGGCGCAATAATGGAGGGTGTTTAACATGCAGTGTATGTATGGTGTTCTGGGGGCCAGCAGACCCAAAAATAGAACACAGGGAGAGCATTTCTGTGAAGCGCTGTTCATATTGACCGACGATTGTGCTATTCTCAGCAGGAGATCAGCCCCACATGTACATACGCACAAACACATCCAAACAGCACTCAATGAGGTTGCAGGCAAAGTGTTTCAGCAGGCAAAGTGTTTCCTGTCTCTCTGTCCTTCTCCTGCACTTCCCTGTCTTTCTCTGTATTTCTGTCTCCCCCCCTCCCCGTTTCATGTCCTCCATGTCAATGGATGTGAAGAGGCTCTCATGCGGTTTTTAGCTGTGAAGAACGTTGGCCTTAACCCTGAGTTTGATACACACACATGCCATTGATGTATGTTCTGTTCATTGGGAGTGTTTGCATTGGTTGTGTTTGCATAGGACAGGGTTTGCCGCCTTGTCTGGCTCTTTCTCTCTCTCAGGGTCTCTCTCTCTCTCTCTCTCTCTCTCTCTCTCTCTCTCAGGGTATCTCGCTCTCCCTCTCAGGCTCTCTCGCTTTCTCTCTCAGGCGCTCTCGTTCTCATCTATTTTTCAGGATCTCTCCATTTTTGATCAAAAGTAAGCTTGGGAACAAATGGTTTTAGCACTTAGTTATTTATACTTTTGTTTATGTGTGTGTGGGTGTGTGTGTTGTAGTACACTAGGGATGCATTTTATATGCTACGTGTGTATCTATGTTGTAGCATGTGTATCTATATTGTGGCCGTTTGCACTCAGTGATCTCAGGCTCAAACTTGGTAATACACACGCTTCACACCAAAGAAAGGGTGGACAAAGCAGTTGTATTCATAAAGGGAGGGGGAGGGGGATAACTCAAGTTCTTCCAGGATGGGGTCAATTTACAGTCAGGGTTTAGTCTCTCTTGGCCCAGGGACACACAGGGGCACTTTAACAGTGCTCAAACATATATGTATATATATATATATATATATCTATATATATATATATAGATATATATACTGTATATGAGAGAGAGAGAGAGAGAGAGAGAGAGAGAGAGATGTGTATATGATTTATCTTTACGTTTGTATACTTGCACCTATGCACACAAACATATGTATGTATGTAAGCATGTTGCAGTATCATATCCTAGGGATGCATATCTTTGGCTGTAAGTTGTATAAATGTGTGAGTGTGTGTGTGTGCGTGTGTGTGTGTGTGTGTGTGTGTGTGTGTGTGTGTGTTTGTGTGTTGCAGTATTCTAGGGATGCATATGTTTGGCTGTAAGTTATATATGTAAGGGATAATGTATAGAACGTCATTATCAGGAAAATAAGCCCTGACAGGGTGAACCGGAAGCCGACGCGCAGCGGAGGTGTCTTGCTTCATTTTCGGGCTTATTTTCAATAATAACTGGCATAGTTCTATACATTATCCCGCTTATTACACGGCTACTTGCCAAGACGAAAAAATGACTTCACACGGTGTGTCTTTTTCAATTTATTTGTTGAACACAGTGAACACGGCATTGAGGAGAGCTGTGTAATAAATAAATTAATATATATATATATATATGTGTGTTTGTGTGTGTGCATGTGTGTGTGTGTTGCAGAATAATATGGATGTATATCTTTCTAAGCTCTAAGTTATAAATGTGTGTGTGTGTGTGTGTGTGTGTTGCAGTATTCTAGGGATGCATATCTTTGGCTGTAAGTTATAAATGTGTGTGTGTGTGTGTGTGTGTGTGTGTGTGTGTGTGTGTGTGTGTGTGTGTGTGTGTGTGTGTGTGTATGTGTGTGTGTGTGTGTGTGTTGCAGTATTCTAGGGATGCTTATCTTTGGCTGTAAGTTCTAAATGTGTGTGTGTGTGTGTGTGTGTGTGTGTGTGTGTGTGTGTGTGTGTGTGTGTGTGTGTGTGTGTGTGTGTGTTGCAGTATTCTAGGGATGCATATCTTTGGCTGTAAGTTCAGCCTGAGGACGGAGACGGGGGACACGGTGCCGGACAGGAAAAACTTTGACTCTTTGCTCTGGGCTATCGTCACCGTGTTCCAGGTAACACACACACACACACACACACAGACCTGCACGCACACGCACGCCCACAAACACACTGATTTGCAAAGCAAATCGGTGTGTGTTCTTAAATATACGTATTATCTCCAGTTCAAGTCAGGTGTATACATGTGTATGTGTGTATATATGTGTGATATACAAATATATACTGTACGTGTGCGTTTAAATGTGTGTATGGTCTCCAGCTCCAGTGCTGTGCACATATGTATGTACACATATGTGTATATACAGTGCATATACGTGTTATGCATATATGTGTGTGTTTAACTGTATGCATTGGTCTCCAGATCCTCACCCAGGAAGACTGGAACGTGGTGCTGTACAACGGCATGGCCGCCACCTCCCCGCTAGCAGCGCTGTACTTCGTCGCTCTGATGACCTTTGGGAACTACGTCCTCTTCAACCTGCTGGTGGCCATCCTGGTGGAAGGTTTCCAGGCAGAGGTGAGGCGGGGGGGGGGGGGGTAGTCCTAATGAATTAGGAGGAAACATAGACTTTGTCACTACTTCTCGTAACCCACGTGTCCAACCCAGTACATTTATAAACCCTAACCGCTATACTACCCTGCCTTCATTCAGAGAGGAAACGTATCACTATCCTCATGGGATGTTTTCAGATTCAAATGCAAACATTTGTAACTTGACAGGCTACCACTACTACTCAACGCAACAAGTGTAGTGGAGGATTATGATTATAAAAAGAAATTGAGTTACTAAGAAATCTGCAGGCCTGAGGCATTAGCAGCTGTCAGTGCCTTCACCTCCACAATAACCTTCCTCACTGAGAGAGCCATGCTGTCTGTCATGCTGCTGGGTTTTATAAGGGCCAGCTCATAGATGCAGTATTCACAACAGGCCTTTTTTAAAGTGCTGGCTTGAGGGAAAATTTAATACGTCAAAAGTTTTGCCTCAGATCAATGATTTCCTCACCACCATGGAAATGTCACCGTGGCACACTATCCATCTTTTGTATGTCTTTCTCTTCCTCCCTTCCTCCCCCGTCTCTCTCTTTCTCTCTCTCTCTCTCTCTCTCTCTCTCTCAACCCACTCTCTCTCTTGCTCTCACGCACACTCCAACTCTCACTCTCTCTTGGTCTCCAGGGTGATGCTAACCGTTCCTACTCTGATGACGACCGCTCTTCGTTTGACGAGAGCGAGAAGCACAACGACTCCCTGAAGCTCTCAGGTACGCGGTAGCGAGGCATCCGACCCCTCGGGGCCACAGCTCACATGACCTCACAGTATTTGTTATTTTTATCGTCACGACTACTGCTAGCAGGGCCGACGAGACCTCGGAGAGACAAAACAAAAAAAAAGAATGCTTCTAATAAAGAAACTCAAAATTCTCAGATGCAGGTAGCAGCATGAAAAAGCGGGACATGACAAATATAACGAACCGACCAGAGATCAAAGGATGACCTTGTATATACTGGGAGAGACTGATCAGGGAACAAGGTGCAGGTGGAGAGATGGACAGGGTGCTCAGGTGAGGGGAAGGATGTGAGTGCAGACGGGAGAGGCAAGATCTGGGAATTGAGTGGAAAAGTCTAAGGACATCTGGTGGACAGGTAGAAAATGGAAATTAAATATCAAAAAGAAGAGAGTCAGACTATGACACTTACTCATATTTCATTAATCAGATGGAGTTGCCTGATCTGACAAAAGTTACTGTGGATTCAGATACATTTTATTAGTGAGCTGCTAGACTCTAATTAGGGCTTCTTGCTGCAGGCTGCCTTCAGGTTGCACAAACAAAAACATCAGAGTTGGCCCGCAAAAAACGGAACGTAAGACCGCAAATTGATAAGATATTTGTTGTTGTAATTCTCAAAATAACTTGTTGTTGCCCCTAGATGCTACGATGGGAAACTAAGCCACTAATTATTCAGTAGGAGGTTATGAAAATACTCATTGCCAACGTCAACTTGCAAGACGTCCCTGTCAAAAGGAAGAAAAGTCAATGCAGATCAAATCATTATTCAAGATGTTTATTTATTTAGTCAATGGAAACTCAAAATGTCTAGTGTGCACACAGAAAGTCGTTAAAAATAGAATATTCGCCACTTATATGATGCCCGAGGGAAAGGTACATCAAATACACCGTTTTTTGAGCATGCCAGCTGAGCATGATGCATGATGAGTTGGAAGGGGATTGGATGAACCATCTGTCTATCACATAGATCACGTATGTCCTCATAGGAAGCTTTTCAGTGGTTTTGTAGGTTTGCTCACACAAGTATCAAATATCTAAATATTGAGGGAAGCAAGCCTGGGAATATATCATGAGTGAAATTTTCCCTGGCAACACTTAACCATAAGGGTACGTTCATGGACTTTAAATTTACTTTGGCAATTGCAGAAATAAGCATTATGATGCAGCATAAACATAACTCTATTCAATAATGTATAAAATAATAGCTTTGTTAACTTCAACACCATAGTAGACATGTACACCTTTAGTAGATGATTACTGGACCCATTGTTTATCTGTGAATGTATTGTTGATGAATGCATCCTGATTGTAATGGGTTACCAGTCCCCGTTTATCACGTCAAGTCAACAGCATCTCGGGGGGAACCAAACATAACACTCAAACAGAACAGAACAACAGAACAACAAACAGAAAGAATTATTCCATCCTAAGGAAAAGTTTGCAGAAGGGGGAACACAATCATTATTGTGTTAATTAAACCTGCACTGTTATTTTATACTGCAGCTATATACTCTATATACTATATAGAAACAATGTACACTAAGTCAGCCATCACATGTGTGTATGAATTACATGTTAGAAGAGACACCATGCTGATCCTTTTTAACCAGTGGGGACAGGATTTGTCATATGCCAGCAACCAGAGCCCCCCCACCCTGCCAGCAGGGAGCCCCCCAGCTGGCGGGGTGTCCGCCCGGGTGGGTGGGCCGGGAATTGACTCACACGCTTTGTCTTGCATTGTTGTCCCTTGGAAACGGACCAATAGAAATGCAATAAAACACAAAGTAGATGCCATTTGGTGGACACTTTTATCCAACGTCTCTCCCAATACTCGTGAGTGCCCTAGAGTGTTAAGGCCTTGTTCTACCAGCCAATGAGTAAGACAGCGAATCCAATGATTGATGAATTTGTTATGATCATTGACTATGAATTAAGTTTTAATAGGTGTTCAATCACAAGTTGACTTTTTTGGGACCGTTTATTTATACTGCTTGTATTGTGTATGTATGTATATATATATATATTCTCCTGCATATTGTAGATTAAGTAAAGTATAACATTTTCTCATTGTAAGTGTCTTTAGGGAGGGGCTCGTGATTGGTTGAAATCGGCCATCTTCCACAGCTCGTTGACCCTATGAAAACCCTAAGGACCTCCAGCCTGTCCATACTCACCCTACCTACCTCTTGCATCGTGTCGTTTAGACCCCAAGATCTGCACCCTGACACCCAACGGGCACCTGGAGCTGGGGGGCCCCCCGGCCCACGCCTCGGACCCCCGCAGCCTGGTGCTGGACTCACGCAAGAGCAGCGACATGAGCCTGGGAAGAGCCAGTCTGGACCGGAGGTCCCTCTCCCTGGTAAGGCACAGAGAGCGCGCACAGAGCATGCACGCAAACACTGACGCACGCGCGCCCATATATACATGTACACACACATACAAACCTATATACATGTACAAACATACAGATACAAATACATATTCAACCACAATGAAGAGGAAGAGGGTGGAGAGATGGAGAGCAAGAGAGAGAGAGATAGATAAGGGAGAGTGAGTAGGAGAGAGAGAACAAAACAGTTTAGTAAAGTCAGGGTCAGCATCCAGTTGCCGTGACAACATGTACTAATTATGGCTTCCTGTGTTCTTGACTCTCTGTGAGAAACATTTGGTGATTGTTAACAGAGATGACTATAATAAAAATGGGATCGGGTGATGGTGTTTAATGGACAAACAGAGAGAGAGACAGTGAGGGAGAGAGAGAAGTAAATAGATCGAGGACAGAGAGAGTGTGTGTGTGAGAGAGAGAGAGATAGAGAGAGAGAAGGATACAGATAATTTAAAGGACATCTTTTGGATTTTTCAACCTGGAAGCTTTTTTTCCTATCATTTTCGGTCCAAGTGACTAATGTGGACACCAATTTCTGAAATTGGTCTAGTATTGATCGAGAATGAGGTGGCCATAATCCGGAAAAATGGGCTGCAGTCCATTGGGGCAAGAGCGTCCCCTCAATTTATCCTCTGAAAGTGTTTGTTTTTGCCACTGACCGGCTTGAATAGGATCCGAAATTATATAAAGTATCCCTAAAGAGAAATACAAAACTGCTGATCTGATCTGTTATTGTGTCCATCAAAGCAGAAGGCTCGCTCTGAAATCTTGTTGTTGCATTGTTGCAAATATTTCCATATTGACATTACAATCTGAACCATCCTTGACCCAAATCGTTAACACAACAAACACAACAAACTCTCCTCTCCCCATCTCTCACTTACGTTTATACCACTATCTTCCTGCAACAACTCAAATCTTGTGAGACTACTCATTGAGTGAGACTTGGTTAGGAACAATAACAAACAGATTGGATCAAGTGAAAGGTGAAGGAACAAGCTTTGTTTCTCCGTAGGGATCCTTTTTCTAATGTAGAATGTAATCTGAGTCTTTCGGTGGCATAAACAAGCAATTTTAGGGGATATACATTGCCGGAGGGTGATCAGAGGTTTGCCTACCTGAATCTTAAGACAGAGAAAATCTGTCATAATGAAACAGCAGGAATAATTAAATGCATTTTTATTTAACCTCAGAGTCTTGCGTCGCAGTAATACACGTTATAAGTAACAGTGCATGAGCTCTATAAAACACCTGTCCAACTTTTGATGAATGCATTGATCAAATCAGCTATGTACTTACCTCGGTAATGTGACATCACTGATCAATCAGACTCGACATGCAGCGAGGGAATGCCCTCACTGCACACACAAAGCAGGTAGGGGTAAGGCTTCTTGCAATTGCAAAGGACAATTCCTGTATTTTGAACATTGAGCCCCCTTTCTGGTTTGTCTAGGAATAAATAGAGTGGTTAACACCGAAATTTTGAACATTGTTCCTGTCTGGGGTATTTGGCTAATTTCGTAACACCCTGCCTGCTTCACAATGGCTGGCTATGGGCATTCACAAACCTGTCCTTAAAACAACCCTAAACGTTTGTTTTCAGAAATGTGAAACTCACCTAGTGGTTAGTGGTGTTCGTTGATGTTCCTAATCAAGTATCGTAGAGAAATAAATTTTCTGTTGTGTTTTATTTGGCATTTTGTAAATCCATTGAAACGGAAACCAGACCGGAACCAGAAACAGAAAGGGTAGTCTTTTCGCTCGGTTCTCCGTATCAACAGTAGGGCTAGAACCATGGACATATTAAAGAATGGTCCAAGGACTGAAAAATGGCCACCCGTCCATTCCTATGAAAACTGCTCAATGGCGCAGGGGAACATCAAGGAGAGATTTGCTTCTGCATCATGGGCGCCTAGACACTCCCTAGTCCGTGACGTACCGGATGCAGAAATATTCTCGTTAACTAGCATTGTTAGCATTGTAGCATCATCAGCAAGAGGTCTGAGCGAGCACAGTCGCGTTGTTTACCGACCATGGAAGTATAAGTTAATAACCCCCCCGATGATTCTCTATATGTGATCTTTAAATTACACTCCTCCTGCCATCTGGACAACAATTAGTATTTAGCAATTATTATGCCGGGCCGAAACAAAATTTGCTGCACTACGACTCCTTTCAGCTGCCCACTCCTCCTTCTCCTGCAAAATATACATAAATAAAATAAAATGCTTGAGGTGGCGTTTTGAAAAGAGAAAACTTACATTTTATTAGCACATGGTATAAAGATAATTATGAGCCTTTGATTGATATCCAGATTTTTTTTGCGGAGACACATTCCTGTTCCCCACTTGGACTGAACAGGGATATCTACTTCTGGGACTCTATGAATCGAGGGACCCGTCCACAGCCCGCTGCAACAGGTGCAATACCAGGCTTGGCCGCTGAGCGCTGGTGGATTCCGAAAATATGCACTGTACCTGGGGGAACAGTGCATACTTTCCGAGCGAAAAGAGCGAAAAGACTACAACCAGGCCTCCTTTCCGTTTCCGGTAGCAGCACCAATATTCAAAATTTTGGTGTAAACCACTCTATTACTGGAATGGTCCTTTAAGACTAAAGACATCATAATTTCTACGCTATCCAGCCTGTGCATTTTTCTGATGCAGGAAACATCATTCTTGCCAATGGTTAAAAAAAGGCATCGTGTTGTGTTTTGCATTGATATGTAATTCAAAGAAGAACTGTGTAGCCTTCAGCTTCATCATTTAGCCTTCAGCCGGTCACACGACCGAAAAACACAGTTTGAATTGCAATAAAACCTCCATGCTAATGCTTAATTGCTTGTATAGAAACCGTTGACGTTGATTTGAGGCGTAGCGGTGTGCACATCAGCATGCCTGCAGTGCATACCGCACAAACACACACACCCACAGACACACACACATACGCACACACACACACACACAAACATACATACCCACACACACACACACACACCATCAGAAGCACACACAGGTGGACAAACATACACACACACACAAACACACACACATACTCTCTCACACACACACACACACACACACAAAGATAAATGTCACATGCGATCATCTCCTTCAAACAGAGCTCACAGTGGCGTGTAACAAGCGCTGGTGTGCACCCTCTCTGCAGATGATTGGCATAACTTACACTTCAGACAGTACAACATGTCATTAGAGAGGGAGGATTCAGCACGCAGAAACCACTACCGCCGTTTGTGCCTCTCTGTGGGTTTCACTGCTCAACAATCAAAGCCTCATCATGCTGAGTCCAGTCAAATCGTATTTTTATTCATTCAATTAAACAAGAAGTCTTATAGAATAAAACATCAGCAACTGTTGGCCCTTCCACCAACAAAGAATATTCATTATTATATATAATAATGAACCTTTAATCTCTGATTACTATTACTCCTTTGCCTAATTAAATTGGCTAAATTAATGCTTGAATTCAAGGGTAATTCTACTGTAAGTAGAAAGTACCCACTTCAAGATTATATATTAGAAGGAAGATAATTGTTCTTCCCTCAATGAAACAATGAAGCATTACAGCATTGTCCTTGTTCATAAGGAGTCAATATGCTCTCAATATTTTCTAAAGCTGGACTTAATATAATATTGCAGTGTTCAAAGCAACTTCAATGAGCTTCTGTGATATGGGTTATTACTCACTGTGCTATTTAGTACTTCTTACTGTTTAGCAGAATCTTTAACCCAGTGGATTCATGTCACTTTGGAGCAGGTTGGTGTAAAGGCATCTTACCAAGGAGGCCTACAGGTAGACTGTGAACACGGTGTAATCCAGAACCTTTTGTCTCGGAGTCAAATATCTCATATCTCACATTTTCTCTTTGTACTTGTCATGAATCCCAACCAACCCGATATGCTTGTTATGCTTCTGTTTCAGCGACACGGCCGCAGTTCCATGTACCACAACTGGGGGCGCCCTCTCCCTCCACAGTCGGCCTGGAGCCGCAGGTATGCCCAGTCCCCCAGACACTCCACACACAGATTGTGCTTATCACCCTAATGAGGAGCTAACGACTTTCATCAATGATCAAAATGAATACAAGGGACCTTTGACAACTGCTTTATAATTGGATTGAACCTGCGCTTATTATTTCTTTATTCCTTTAAACATTTGGCAGATGCCTTAATCCGAAGCGACTTGCACTTAATCATTTTAGGTAGGTGAAAGGTAGAGGTTATGTTCATTTTCTCAGGGATTTCTCTGTTCTTTGATTGGGAGCCATAATTCCTGCTCATGGTGATTTCATACCGTATCTTTAATTGGGGGCAACCAAGTCACTTGCCTGTTTGTGAAGACCTGGGGGAGCTGACTGACATGTAGTACATATACTGTCCTATAGGGGGCTCACGGTGGCTGGACGCAAACTGACAGGTCACCACTCTTAAGCCAATTGGAAAATAATGGTTTAATTCTCATGATACAAAGCAAATGCATTGCTATCTTCCTTCAGTTAGGATCCTAGATGCTTATTCATCTCCATGTGATGTATTTTGAGAGGTTCCTGTAAGGTTTGAATAGGAATTTGTTTGGGTCATAGAATACTGTGAGGCTGCGATTCAGTTACCGCAGGTCATAGCGCTGGTCGTGAGTAAAAGGTGCCGTCCTGGACGCTACGTCCATGCTTTCAACAGTCTGTGGTCGCAACGTGTCGTGCTAACGGGGTCTCGGGTTCCCCAGGTCCAGTTGGAACAGCCTGAGTCGGAGGAGCTGCGCGGCGGGCGGAGCTCCCCTGGTGGGCGGGAGCCTGCGTGTCCGCAGCACCCATTCCCCCTACTCCTCCTCCCCCCACTCCGCCGAGCACCAATCCCTGCTCTTCCACTCCCGGCCCGCCATCCACGCCCCCCTGCCGCTGCCGCCGCCGCCGCCCCCGCTGTCCAGGCGCTACAGCGGGGGGGCCCGCCACGACCGCCGCGCCCTCTCCCTGGAGCTCCCCGAGCTGCCGCCCGCCCCCCCTTCATCCACCCTCCCCCCAGCGCTGCCCCCACCTGTACCTCCAGCGCCACCGCCGCCCGCACCACCACCTCCTCCTCCTCCTCCTCCTCCTCCTCCTCACCAGGAACCCCTGAGGAGGAGCTTGGGGTCGGGCACGGCAGGGTCCGGCAGCGTGGGCGGGGGACCGGAGCACCAGGACTGTAACGGCAAGACGGCCCACCCCCACCACCACGCCCTCATCCTGGCCGAGGTGTTCCCCCAGCTCAAGGCCCGCAAGGACCGCGCCGACACGGACGAGGAGATCGACTACGTGAGTACTATACATATATACTAGTAACTATTATACCTGTTATATCACGTGTAGTTCGCCCTGCGTGACCTGATTGGTCAAATAGACCATTAGTACATAATCCAATGAGCAGGTCATCCCACATAATAATGAATGATGCCTCATCACTGTCATATGACTCTGCCTTTGAAAATATTTATTAAATCCTTTTTGCAGCAAATATCTTCTTTACAACTTTATTTATTTTATTATGTTGGTCACCGTGGTATAAACGTTATTGTGCAATATTGCTTAAGTATGGTATGGCTTCTATGCATCAGTGAATGAACAATGTGCCCAGGCAGTTGAGTGTTATTTTTGTTAGTGCAATCACAGTCCAAGGTTGGATCTGAGTGTAAATTAGGTACCATTCTATCTAATCTCGTCTTGTTCCCTTGTTTCCTTTTCTCAGGGCCTGTGTTTCCGGATCCGCAAGATGATGGAGGTGTACAAGCCAGACTGGTGTGAGAGCCGACAGGACTGGTCTGTGTACCTGTTCTCCCCTCAAAACAAGTAAGGCCCCATTGAAAGGGCTCCCTCATTCTAACACTAAAGAATCCATTAACAGCCTGGCCTGTAGCAGCCCAGTTTTAGAAAGAAGGAGCACTTCTATAATGTTGTAACACAAACCACGGCGTTTACCATGACCAAGCAGCAGTGCAGACTAGGCTAACATTCCCATTAACCGCACAACACCATGTATTAGAAGCTTATAGCGATGTTAGCCTACAGGCTAGGCTAACATCACAACAAAAGCACCAGAGCACATATAAGAACCAAGCAGCGCTAGAGGATAGGCAGCTAACATCACACCAACAGCACCACAGCGTGCACAACAACCGAGCAGCACTTCAGGCCAGGCTAACATCACATTAAAAGCACAACAGCATGTACCAGAACGAAGCAGCGTTTCAGGTTAGGCTAACATCACAACAAAAACACGGGAGCGTACCTATGTTCCCCGGGTCCTATGTTCCCCGCTTTTTTTCTAACCCTAACCCTTTCGTAGGATGGTAGGGGCAAGTACCGCCTTTTTTCGCCTCTGATTCGCCTGTGATTGGTTAAAACGGCTCTCCTCTGATTGGTTATGGTTAGGGTTAGGGTTAGGTTTAGGGTTAACCCTCACTCTAACCCTAACCCTTACCATAACCCTAAACCTGACCCTAACCCTTTCGCACCCGGGGAACATAGGACCTGGGGAACATAGGGATGGCCCCCAACAACACCACAGCGTGTACCACGACCAAGCAGCGCTACAGGCCAGGCTAACATCACACCAACAGCACCACAGCATGTACCGGAACGAAGCAGCGCTACAGACTAGGCTAACATCACACCAACAGCACCACAGGGTGTACCAAGAGTCCATGACCAAGCAGTGCTACAGGCTAGGCTAACATCACACCAACAGCACCACAGGGTGTACCAAGAGTCCACGACCAAACAGTGCTACAGGCTAGGCTAACATCACACCAACAGCACCAGAGTGTAAATAAGAACCAATCAGCGCTACAGGCTAGGCTAAAAGCACCAGAGCAAATATGAGAACCAATCAGCGCTACAGGCTAGGCTGCTAAAATCCCACCTCCTGCCCCTAAGCGTGTACCAGTTTGTCTCCCCATCCAGCGAACCGCTTCGCACGTAGACCGGGGCTTGTGTAAACAGCATCGGCCCGAAGCGACCACGCTTAACATTTGAAAAGGGTTATTTTCACAAGGGCACTTCCTTCTGAAGCACAACTATTGGCTGCTGGATTATCCCTGCAGGCAACACAAATGAAAAATCACTCAGTTGGACGTTCAGCCCTTCACTCTAATCCCCGCGCGCTGATAGCCACTTTAGCTGCTAACACCCCGGCCCCAGGGGGAGTGTTTGGCCATGCTGGCAGGTGTCATCGCTCAGGCAAATGGAAGACAGGGACTGCACGTGTGTGTGTGTGTGTGTGTGTGTGTGTGTGTGTGTGTGTGATCCAACGTGTTTGTATTTTTGTGTTTGTTAGGCTGTTTTGGTTAGTTTGTCTGTGCGTGTTAATATGTGAGTGTGTGTGTATTTTTGCCTGTTTGTTCGCTTTTGTTCGTTTGTTTACAGGGGACTCTGTATGCGTGCATGTGCAAGCGTGTGTGCGTTTGTGTGCATGTGTGTGTCGGCCCAAATATGCTTCCTTAAGTGTTTTTATTTGTGCTGTATTTATGTCTGTGTGTGTGTGTGTGTGTGTGTGTGTGTGTGTGTGTGTGTCTGTGTGCACGCATGCCTGTGTGTGTGTGTGTGCATCCAAATCCGGCAGTTCAAACACAAATCACTACTCAAATGCCAGTAAAACAATCAGAGCAAACCAGAGTTAAAGTCGTCGGACACATCAACACCAGGGGACAGGGGTGCCAGAGTTCAATGGACTGATAAGGGGGGATGGGGTATCTGGGTTGCCAGGTCTGGAGGAAAAAGGGAGAAGCAGGCAGATTAGAAGCATGGATTGCGAGGGTTCAGAGACCAGGTGAGGTGTGTGTGTGTGTGTGTGTGTGTGTGTGTGTGTGTGTGTGTGTGTAAGGTGTGTGTTTGTATGTGTTTGTGTGATGTGTGTATGCTGAGTATCGTTTGTATCAGTGTGTGAGGTATGTGTGTCTGTGGGTGTGTATCGGTGTGTTCCGGGTATTTGTGTTGGAGAAGTGGTATGATTGTGTCTGTGTGTATCGGTGTGTGCCACGTGTGTGGAGTTTGTGTGTCTATTGCTGTGAATGCTGTGTGTGTGTATATGTGGATGTGTGTGAATCAATGAGTTCACTGTCTTTATGTGTGTGTGTGTCTGCTTATCACTGTGTATGGTCTATGTATACGTGTGTGTCTGATTGTGTGTGTTTGTGTGTGTGTGGGTCTTTGAATGGGAGACAGAAAAGAAAGAAAGATTAAATGTGATGTTAGGGTCCATTGTAGAGCCGAGGAATATACAGAACAGTACCGGTTCTTCTTAGCAGAACAGGTGTAGGCCGCAGAGTGACTCCCCTCTCCAGTAGGGAATACATAGTGTGCTTCTGTGAGTGATTTTCCTTGCATCACTTGTTTTACACTCCAAATACTGTGTATACTTTCTAGGACAAGTCTGTCAAAAGTAACAGTTTTAGGACAATGTGCATTTGGGAGCGTGCATGTTCCTAGCTGATACCAGATGTCTTCGGCTCCTCCTGTCCTCCCCCTCCTCCCTTCTCTCCCCTTACTCTCCTCTCTCTCCCCTTCCCATCTCGCCCCTTCACCTCTCCTCCTGTCCTCCTCTCCTTAATCTCCTCTCCCATCTCTTCTCTCTCCTCTCCTCTCCTCTCCTCCCCTCATCTCTTCTCTCTCCTCTCCTCTCCTCCCCTCATCTCTTCTCTCTCCTCTCCTCCCCTCATCTCTTCTCTCTCCTCTCCTCTCCTCCCCTCATCTCTTTTCTCTCCTCTCCTCTCCTCATATCTTCTCTCTCCTCTCCTCCCTTAATCTCCCATCTCTTCTCTCTCCTCTCCTCACCTCATCTCTTCTCTATCCTCTCCTCTCCTCCCTTAATCTCCCATCTCTTCTCTCTCCTCTCCTCACCTCATCTCTTCTCTATCCTCTCCTCTCCTCCCTTAATCTCCCATCTCTTCTCTCTCCTCTCCTCTCCTCCCCTCATCTTTTATCTCTCCTCTCCTCTCCTCATCGCTTCTCTCTCCTCTCCTCCCCTCATCTCCTATCTCCCCTCAACTCTCCAGGTTCCGTCAACTGTGTCGTTCCATCATCGTTCACAAGCTGTTTGACTATGTGGTTCTGGCCTTCATTTTCCTCAACTGCATCACCGTGGCTCTGGAGAGGCCTAAGATCATGCAGGGCAGCCTGGTAAGACCCCTCCTTAGACCCTGGTTAGACCCTTCCATAGACCCTGTTCAGACCCCTCCTTGGACCCTCATTAGACAGGGTGAGCCCCCTGCGAGGGTTGGTCCTCTGCTGTATGACCCAGCATCTGATGGCCCAGACAGCACATACTCTGATCAAACATTTGTACTTTAGAATCAAAAGCATGAATGTTTAAAGAGAGGTCACCAGACGCTGTGGTTATCTGAAGTTTAGATAACAGTTTTTTTTAATCGAATCTAATACACTTTAATCTCAATCATTTTATATAATGTTATTTTAATAAATGTAATCTGCTTTCATTTTCATTGGAAATCAAATCTAATCTAATCTAATGAATTATCATGTAATTGGACTTTTCGGAGGAGATCTAAACTAGTCTGATAGCATTTTAACTGGATATTATTTAAAATTGAATAATAATAACATCATTTTTTATCTAAAATCAGTCATATGATCTGTTGTGATCCTAGTTGAAACTAATCAAATCTAAAATAATTAAAATAATCCAACCTCCAATGTATTTTAGCTAATCCAAACTAATCAGATGTTATTTCATATAATCAGTATAAACTAATACAGTCAGAATTTTTCTTTGTTTGTGAACATGAACATTCAAAGAGTATTCTAGTGTGATTTTACTCCTACTGAGGCTGGGTCATGTGACTATGGGTCTGTTGTGATTTCAGAAGAAGGTTTTTAGAATGTGAGCATTTCAGCCTCTGTTGGAAATCAATGTGTCTCCGTTTTTACATTTAAACACTTAATAACTTTTGGAGGAGGCTTTCATCAAAAGCAAGCAGATGTTAGCAGGGGTGGCCTCAGCGGGAATCACCCAGGACGTTAATGCCTCAGTCTACCAGCTGAGCTACAGAGGACCATGTTGCTTATTTTCTTCATTCCAATTAATCCCTCCCCCTCCTCTCCTCTCTTCTCCTTTCCTCTTCTCTAATCTCCTCTTCTGCCTCTCTCCCTGTTAATTCTTTGTGTTCACCCCTGTCTTTGTCGCTCTTTCTGTCCATCCTTTGAAACAAAAACCTTGCTCTCTCTCTCTTTCCTCTTCTCTGTATGTCTCTTCCCTCTTTCTCTTTCCCTCTATTGCTATCTCTCTCTCTCTCTCTCTCTCTCTCACTCTCACTCTCACTCTCTCTTTCTCTCCCTCTCTCTCTTACCTCCTCTCTGTATATCTCTTCCCTCTCTCCTCCTCTCTTTTCCTTCCTTCCTCCAGGAGCGTCTCTTCCTTACCGTCTCCAACTACGTATTCACTGCCATCTTTGTCACGGAGATGACTGTCAAGGTAACAGCTTTCTTCTTCCTTTGTTTTACTAACACACACACCCACACCCACACCCACACACACACAAGCACACACATCTTCTTAAGAAGGGACAGCTGGAAAGGAAGTTAATTAGAAAGCTATCTCTCTCTGGTCAGTGGTAAGCCAGGTCTGGACAGTACATCGATACGGGAACACACACACACACACACACACACACACACACACACACACACACACACAAACTCACAAACTCACATGCAAATACACACCCTGCATTCTTTCTTTATTTTTTCTTCTATCTCATTTCACTGTCTTTGTCACTTGTCCCTTCTCTACCACCCCTCTCTCCGACCATGGTGGCATCCATAATTAACGACCTCCACATCTTCAGGCTCTTCCCAGCTGATGTACATTATAGACCCTATAGGTTGGCACCCTCTGATGTATTAATAACCATCAGCTAATGAAGACACGTAGCTCACATAAGTACAGCGCACCAATGACATCAGATGGGGAGCCTACCTTCTTATAGCTTGTGCCTCTGTCACTCCTCATTAGAGAAGAGTCCTGGTTTGTGTCTGTGGTTCGCCATTAGCTATTTGCCGTCAGCCATTCACTCACAGATGTAGGCCAGCTAACTTTTATACTCTATTTAGTACATAGAACTTTATTTATAAAGTATATTGCGCTTTATACAGCGCTTTTAGTGCAAAACAGTAACACAAAGTGCCTAACAAGAGAAATCCTCTTCTTCCACAAATTCTTTGAGAAGCGTTCGGACTATCTGTGTCTATCGCCCTGGTCTGGACAGCCTGCTAGCCAGACAGTGGGGCAGGTGAGAAGGGAGAGACAAAGTGGTCGGGTACACACTATTGATTTTTTTCCCTCAGTGGTGAAAAGAGAGATTAAGACGGAAGCAACCAGCCTTCTCTCCCTGTTTCTCTGATCATTGTCACTAACAAGCCAGGGTCCAGAGTGAAATGCACTCTCTCTCTCTCTCTCTCTGTCTCTCTCCCCTCAGAGGAAAAGTAATTAAACTAGCTTGTTAATTACACACGGAGACACTCCATCACCAGGGCTTCCTGTCTCTGGTTTTCAAACGTACACACACACACGCACACATTGTCACCAACACGCGCGCGTGTGCATGCACACACTTGGTTGGACTGTAACACTGGCTTTCCCATGCCGCTACTAATCAGTCAGTTATACACTCTGGGAGAGTCTGATAGCTCCTAGCTAGAGATAAGTCTCTATCAAGAGATAGTAGACGCATAATTCCCCTCAATTTCTATTTCCTTTGACAACAATCAAAAAGTGGATAAGTATACCGCAAACTTTATAGATACTTAATCTAAAGTTTTTGCTCAGGGGAGCCACCTAGTCGTTTCCCATTGGCAGCAATAGCCACACAGATTCCATCAGCATATTTTTCTCAAGCCTCCGAACGTTTCCAACCATTTCTTTATTCAAGATACAACACACCACCTGCAAGATGTTTTTTGGCTCAGTGAACATCCAGACTGAGCCGAGTATCACTACAGCACCCGACACCAGACCCGCATCACTGAACCTTTTAAGGATCAGGCAGGGATTCAGGCACTAGAAGCAGCCAAAAGGGAGCATCATAATATCACCAAGCTCCCACAGTCCCATGTCCAGCAAAGACATGTGCTCAATAGAGCACACAGCTCCTCCAATTGGCTGCTCTGAGTCTGAGGACACCACACAAGAAAACAGAAGAAGTCATGGATTAATCAATATATTCCCGAGTTCCAGGAAAAGCCCACCAGACTCATTTGTGTTTATTGATATTTATTAGTTTATGCATACATGGAATAACATAACAACCATGGTCTAAATTATTTTTTTTGCAAGCATTACTTGCGTCCATTTTTTTCACGCCGCCACAGTATGAACTGGGAAACAAAGGCAGTTCCACCAGTGTGCCTTTTTAGGGGTGTTTCGAGGGTACTGGGGGAATGTACCATTTTGGGAGGATGTTATTCGGTTAAATGCATATTTACATATACTGTTTAAAGGTTTGGATTGTTTAACGAGGGTAATATACCGTAATATATCTATAAATATCATATTTATCTATTCTATTACTATGATATTGTTGTAATAATTAATTGTTTGAGGTATTTGGCCTTATTTTCTTTTACGTACACGTTTTCTGTTGGGTCATAACCTTATGAAAGTCCCGCTGCCCTGAAATAAGAAATGATGAGATGAACAACTTTTTCCATTGGTTACCAACAAGGGAATCACCTCAACAGGCTATTCAGTATATTCAATATCACAATGTGTACTCTAAATTTCTATAGATTTATCAATCCCACTGGCTTGTCAAGGTGTGTCTAGTCAAACAGACAGAGCATAAGTAATGGCTTGCTCTTTACATAAGCCTTAAACAACCAGGGTAGAGACCACTGAGATGTTTATCTTGTGTGCCTGGCCCTCTCTCCTCTCTACTCTCCTTTCCTTACTCATCTCACCCTATTTTCCTTTTCCTCTACCCTTCTCTCTCAGTACAATTGAATGCATTCAAAGCTTCATTGGCATGGAATATAAACATTCACGTTTCCAAAGACGTTTAAAAATGTAAAACTGTTGCTTCCACTTTTTGCATGGGGCCTTCGTTGTCGCCTGCCTCTTTTTGATTGTTGCCATAACAGCGGTTTGCGTGTCTCTCCTTGACCTCTACCTTGACATTCTCTCCCTCTCTCACCCTAACCTCTGTCTCCCTGACCTCGCTCTCTCGCCCTCTCTCCTTCAACTTCTCTCTCGCTCTCTCTCTCTCTCTCTCTCTCTCTCTCTCTCTCTCTCACTCTCACTCTCACTCTCTCTCACTCTGCAGGTGGTGTCTATGGGGCTCTACCTGGGGGAGCGGGCCTACCTGCGTAGCAGCTGGAATGTCCTGGACGGTTTTCTGGTGTTTGTGTCTCTCATTGACATCGTGGTGTCCATGGCTGGAGGGGCCAAGATCCTGGGGGTCCTCAGGGTCCTACGCCTGCTACGGACTCTAAGACCCCTCCGGTAACACCACCCATAACCTCCATAACACCTGGAGTCACCTCCACCCTAGACTAGGAGCGCGGGGTATGCTGGGTATTCTCAGAGAACATCCAGTCAGCTCTGATCCCGCCCACTACTGAAATGCATTTCTGAAAAGTTTCCATCTCTCTCAATCTCTACCTCTCTCTCCCTAACTCTTCCTACCTCTCTCTACATCTCTACATCTCTACATCTCTCTTGCTCTCTTGCGCTCTCTCTTTTTTCCTATACCTCACTCTCTCTCTCTCTCTCTCTCTCTCTCTCTCTCTCTCTCTCTCTCTCTCCAGGGTGATCAGCAGGGCTCCAGGTCTGAAGCTGGTGGTGGAGACCCTCATTACGTCTCTGAAGCCCATCGGAAACATTGTCCTCATTTGCTGCGCCTTCTTCATCATATTCGGCATCCTGGGAGTACAGGTGCCCTCCGCCACTCACTCACTTTGCTACATAGTACTTTTATAGTCACACACTGATTGTACTTTTATAGTAACACTCTCTCTGCACTTTAAAAGTATCCCACTTTCACTGTGCTTTTATGGAAACACGCTCTCTGTGCTTAAAAAATAACACACATTGACTGTACTTTAATAGTAACACTCTCTCTCTGGGCTTTAATAGTAACACACATTTACTTTACTTGAATAGTAATACACACCCTCAGTCCTCCTATAGCAACACACACTTTTTATTGTCACACACCCTATAGTACTTGAATGTATGCGTATTTAATTATATGTTCATGCCTTACCTTATCTTTCTTGTCTTTGATTGAATACTCTATTTTATTGCTGTGTTTAATTGTATTTATTGATCGCTGCTCTCTGTCCGCTCGTGTCCTTGTGTTGTTTTTTATATACATCGTTCTAGTATTCTAAGAGATTAGCTATTCAGGTAAAAGCACTTTGTAAACTCATTAAAGAACGCCAAAACTCAGAAACTAATCCTATTAAAATGATAATAATAATAATAGTAATTGATCCGTTTGTTATAGACACTTTACAAATAAGAAAGGAATACATACAGACAATCAAACAAAAGGGAAAAAAAATCAACAACACCACAACAATAGGCAACACATTAAGAGAGCGGGAGAGAGTGGAAGATGGCGGAGGATGATTTGTCAAATGTTGTAGGTGGTCCTGAAGTGATAGGTTTTAAGTTGACTTCTGAATGAACAGAGTGTGTCAAAGTTTCGGATGGCCAGAGGGAGGGAGTTCCAGAGGGTAGGGGTGGCTATGGTGAAGGCTCTGTCCCCCAGGGTGCGATACTTGGTCTTGGTGATGGAGGTGAGAAGGTTGGCATCAGCGGAGCGTAGGCGGCGAGTGGGGGAGTGGTGATAGAGGAGGTCTGTTATGTAAGAGGGTACAAAGTTGTTTAGCGCTTTGTAGGTGGTGAGGAGAATCTTGAAACTGATGCGCTGTAAAATACTTAGTAGAATAGTCTGGAGGTCCTCTGATCTGCCACCAAGGAAGTGTTGTTACCCTCTATCGCTAGGTTATACGTGTACAAGGTCAGCTGTCTCTTTAGACGCCAGACCAGGCTTATTGGCAAAACATGTAAGTTAAAACATTAAAAAACATGTCTGTTTGGTGGCTCACCTTACTGCTATAGCCGCATAGGCCCTGTAGAGATTCGCAGGTTTGATTCTTTCATGGGGCCGGAGCTACGTGCCACTCACCCTGAGAGATTGACAATCTCAGCTCGGAAGGACGAATATGTTTTAGTATGTTGAACTGCATTCATATTTTGCGCTGTACTTATATTTTAGAATCATTAACACGATCAAAGCTATGACTTGCATTATAACATTGGACCTGCTGTGCAGCAATGCAAACTGGGCATATCTAAGAGATTTGCCAGTTATCGTTAAAGCTCAGGATTAAGTGTGTTGATCGAGAAAATTGTTGAGAAATCTACCATTTCAGAGTTATTTAGTTTCAATAATTAAAACTTTTAACTCTGAAAGGCAAAATGAAATGCATTATTCATGACGCCAAGTTGAAAGTCTCATGAAAAAGCCAAAAGTATTGCCAATAAATCACCCTTAGTTTTCATAATTTATTTTTTAGGAGTTTTAGGACGTGTTTATGTCAATGGGGATAGAGACGAGATCCTCCCTAATAATTTCCCACACCCTCTTCATGGCCGGATGGATACAATATTCCACTTACTTCTTTGATGTGCTGGAAGGTGAAAAGTCTCTGCAGGACCATCATCAATTTCGTAGATATTCAGCAGCGTGTTTGGTCTCACAGGTTACACAATACAGGGAGCTGAAAATACAACTGACACTTTCCTCTCTTTGTGGGTGTCTGTGTGGGAGTGTGTGTGTGTGTGTGTGTGTGTGTGTGTGTGTGTCTGTGTGTATCAATGTTTGAGTGTGTGTGTATGTGTGTGTTCATAAGCGTGTCTGTGTGTGCTTGTGTTTGTGTGTGTGTGTGTCTGTGTTATTTTCGTGTGCATTCCTGTCTGCATGCCTGTGTGTGTGTTTGTGTGCGTCTGTACGTGTGTGTGTGTGTGTGTGTGTGTGTGTGTGTGTGTGTTTGTGTGTGCTCCTCAAAAGCTCTTCAAGGGGAAGTTCTACTACTGCCTGGGTCTTGATGTGAGGAACATCACTAATAAATCAGACTGCCAGTTGGCCAACTACCGCTGGGTTCACCACAAGTACAACTTTGATAACCTGGGGCAGGTAGGTATTGCAACTCACTGCTGATGATTCTAGAATTACCCCCTACCTGCTCCTGAGTGTTGATGAAGTATAATATTTGGTAAATATAGTTTGTGTGATTGCGTGTGCATGTCTGTGTGTGTATGTGTGCCTTTGTGTGTGTGTGTGTGTGTGTGTGTGTGTGTGTGTGTGTGTGTGTGTATGGGGGTGCATGACTGTGTGTGTGTCCTCCAGGCTCTGATGTCCCTGTTTGTTCTGGCATCAAAAGACGGATGGGTCAACATCATGTACCACGGCCTGGACGCAGTGGGCATCGACCAGCAGGTAACATAGTGTGTGTGCGCGCACACACACACACTCACTTATTCACTCACAACCACACACACACAGACACAAAGGCATGCATGTGCACAATTCGTTTTTGCGATTTGAGATTTCACACAAGCGCAAACAGTCTCCCACATGCACATTCACAGACACACACACTGACACATATCAATGGTGGCTGGTGGAGCCGTACTATTAGCATAAAGCTATTTGACTCATTTAAAAACGTGGTTTAAAAATGCTTCGCCCATCATCTGTATTCATGGTTCTTTCAGTACCGTCAGAAATATTCTACACTCATCTTCCTCCTCATCAAAGTTTGACATCACTCCCATCTCCTTCCCTCCTTTACTGTGATCCTTCTGTTTTTATCTCCTCCTTTAACTTCATCCCTATGGTTAACTCTTCACCACCCCTCCTTTGTCTTCAACTCATCATTCTCTCTTTCCGTGTCTCTGCTCCCTCTTGACGTTGTTCTGGATGGATTCACACCTTGCTTCTTGTTCCTCTTTTACTCTTAAGTGATAGCTGTTTGATAGCTGAGACACGTAAACCATTTCTGTGTGGTGCCTTGTCTGCTCTTCCTCCTCCTCCAACCTCTCTGATTCGCTCTTATCTCCTTTTTCACTTTTCTTCATGATGTTTACCTCCTGTTGTTGCCCTCATTTCCTCTTGGTTCTTCTCACCTCTTTCCTCTAATTCCTCGTTTTTCTTCTGTTCTCTCCTCCTCCTCCTCCTCCTCTGTGTGTCTCTCCCACCTCACCTGATCTCCCTCTCCCACCCTCTCCTCTCTCACCTTTCCTTCTCCTCTCCTCCTATTTCTATCCTCTCCCCCCCTGTCCTCCTCTCCAAACCTCCTCCCTCTCCACTAATATCTCCCCCGAACCTCCTCTCTCATCCTCACCCCCTCTCTCCTCTCCTCACCCTCCTATTCTGTCCCCCCACTTACCTCTCCTCCTCTCTCGTTCCCCCTCCCCTCTCTCTCCCTCCCTCTCCTCTCTCCCCCTCCGCCCTCCTCTCCTTTGCTCTCCTCCAGCCGGCGATCAACAACAACCCGTGGATGCTGCTGTACTTCATCTCCTTCCTGCTCATCGTCAGCTTCTTCGTGCTCAACATGTTTGTGGGCGTGGTGGTAGAGAACTTCCACAAGTGCCGGCAGCACCAGGAGGTGGAGGAGGCCCGGCGACGCGAGGAGAAACGCCAGCGGCGCATGGAGAAAAAGAGGAGGAGTAAGGGCCGCAGTTGATTTTCTGTGTGGGTTTGGGCAGGGGTGTGTGTGTGCGTGTGTGTTTGTCCGTAAGGATGTATTTGTGGAGCGGTGTGTGTGTGTGTGTGTGTGTGTGGGGGGGGGGGGGGGGGGGGAGCCCAGAGGTCAGTCTCATCATTTTTTTTTACTGTTACTGGTGATTTAGAAGCTTTGGTCCTCTCCTGGCCTTCATACAGAACAGGCTGTATTCCTGTCTCTCTCCTCTCGTCTCTCTTTTCTCTCTTCTCTCTAATCTTTCCTATCTCCTCACTTCTCCCTCTCCTCTTCCTCCACACACGCTCTTACCTCTCTCCTCCCGTGTTTTCAACTCTTCTGTGTAAATCGTAGCCGTCGGAGTCGCAAGAATAATCTTCGGACCTAAAAATGCTCCAAGGGCAATAAAAGGTTGTGAAGAACAATGTGAGAGAGCAGAGGAAGAAAGGACGGATCTGCCAGCGCCTCAGGACTGATACCAGAGTGTTTGCAGTGTGGAAGCCTCTGTGATCCTCTCTGTGATCATCTCAGTTCATTCCGGGCCTCCTCTACCCTCTTCACCTCTGGGACGTCTCTCTGCCTCCAAGTCCGAAACGCTTGATCTTCCCCTCTGTTAATCAGCCGTTAATCACCGCTCTCACGCTCTCCTATTCTTTCACTCGCTCTCTTGCTCGCTTATAATCTGTCCAACCCTCGGAAGGGAAATTGGCCGCACAGATCGTTCTGGATTTTGATCCCTGTTCCCATTCACATGTGACCCCAGGCAGGAGATGTTCCGGAACAATTCAGGGATGCTCTGCTTGTGTGAAAGGGGCATTATCCCCTCCTCTCTCCTTCTCCTTATGTTTCTCCTCCTGGCCAACAAGCTCCCCCTTCAACTCTCACAACTCGTCACAATGGTAAATCCTGAATCTCACCTCTTGTCTCCTCTCTTTAACTCTATGCCCCCCCCCCTCTTTCTCCCTCCAGAGGCCCAGAAGACCCCCTACTTTGCGTCGTACGGCCCCACCCGCCTGGCCGTCCACACGTTGTGCACCAGCCACTACCTGGACCTGACTATCACCTTCATCATCTGCATCAACGTCATCACCATGTCCCTGGAGCACTACAGCCAGCCCAAGGTACCCCTCCCTGGGTCCCTCACCCCCTCACTCCCTGGGCTGGGGCCACGCGAGGAGGCAGGGTGGGCTTGCTGTTTGTTACAGCGCTTGGATTTAAAGACACTTTGATGAAAGCACTCCTACTATGGGGCACTATGGCCAGGCCATTATTTGAAAGGGAATTTTGAAAAGGGTGTAGTTGCTCCGATATCCTTTTGTATGCTTTGTCGAGACACCTGTCATTCGCTTTGGATGCAAGCGTTTGCTAAATGACTACTTTGGTAAAGGTTTTGTATTAGGTGTTCACAGTTGAAAGACAAAATCGACATGTATAAACAGAGAGACAGGGTGCTTGCAGGTGTGTTTGTGTCACATGCAGACGTGTGTGTCTGTGTGTGTCAATGTGTCGTGATCCTGTATGCATGTGTGCGTGCGCCTGTTTGTGTGTGTGTGTGTGTGTGTGTGTGTGTGTGTGTGTGTGGCTTCCATCATGTGCGTGAGCTGAGAGGCCGTGTAGGCCTCAGGATGACAGACTACAGGCAGAGCGCTGAGGGGATAATGATCTGCCGGGCAGAGAGCAGCGGACCGGCCCCTCCAGTGTGTCTTGTGTTCCACACCGTCTCGCACACTGCCCCCACTCGGATTAAAGCCATGTCAACACAATGACTGCATTTTGCACCAGGCCAAGAGGCTGGCAGCTACTGCCAAAGCCCACTTAACACAACTGTGCACAAACACACACACACACACACACACACACACACACACACACACACACACACACACACACACACACACACAGCCACAGACATACACACGCTATTAGCACTGTCAATAGCAGCGCCCTTTTGGTTGGTCAAGTTATCTTCCTCTTTTTAGTCTATCCTTCTTTTTCTCTCCCTCCTCTCACTGTCTATACCTCTCTCTCTCTTCCCTAAGTAATTTGATTCCACAGTGGAGAACAAACTATATTCAATTACAAGCCTGGTCTTTTTGATAACTGTATGTGTATATTAAAGCCACAGACACTTCTAATCATCAAAGCACATAAACATGACATGAATATCCATTTTAGTCTGGCAGAATGGATTACCAGATTGCTTGAAACAGGATTTAAATCGTGTTCTGTACAATGATTTATCTCCATCTCTCTCTCTCTCTCTCTCTCTCTCTCTCTCTCTCTCTCTCTGTGTCTCTGTCTCTGCCCCTTTCTCTCTCTCTCTCTCTCTCTCTCTCTCTCTGTCTCTCTCTCTCGTTCTCTCTCTCTGTTATCGCTCTGTCACTCGCCCTCAGTCCCTGGAGACAGGACTGAAGTACTGCAACTACTTCTTCACCTCCACCTTCGTCATCGAATCCACGCTGAAGCTGGTGGCCTTTGGCTTCCGACGCTTCTTCAAGGACAGGTCGGGGTTAGACAGTTATTATTATAGAGCGCTTAGGGTTGAGACAGTACAGAGACAGGTCATTAAGCAGCAGGCAGGGGTCAGAAAGTACAGAGACAGGCCATAAAGGACCAGGTGGGGGTCAGACAATACAGAGACAGGTCATAAGGGAGCAGGCAGGGGTTAGACAGTACAGAGACAGGTCATTCATGTGCAGGTACGTTTAGACAGTACAGAGACAGGTCATTAAGGAGCAGGTAGGGTTAGACAGTACAGAGACAGGTCATTAAGGAGCAGGTAGGGTTAGACAGTACAGAGACAGGTCATTAAGGAGCAGGTAGGGTTATACAGTACAGAGACAGGCCCTTAAGGAGTAGGTAGGGTTAGACAGTACAGAGACAGGTCATTAAGGAGCAGGTAGGGTTATACAGTACAGAGACAGGTCATTAATGAGCAGGTAGGGTTAGACAGTACAGAGACAGGTCATTAAGGAGCAGGTAGGATTAGACAGTACAGAGACAGGTCATTAAGGAGCAGGTAGGGTTAGACAGTACAGAGACAGGTTATTAAGGAGCAGGTAGGGTTAGACAGTACAGAGACAGGTCATTAAGGAGCGGGTAGGTTTAGACAGTACAGAGACAGGTCATTAAGGAGCGGGTAGGGTTAGACAGTACAGAGACAGGTCATTAAGGAGCAGGTAGGGTTAGACAGTACAGAGACAGGTTATTAAGGAGCGGGTAGGGTTAGACAGTACAGAGACAGGTCATTAAGGAGCAGGTAGGTTTAGACAGTACAGAGACAGGTCATTAAGGTGCGGGTAGGGTTAGACAGTACAGAGACAGGTCATTAAGGAGCAGGTAGGGTTAGACAGTACAGAGACAGGTTATTAAGGAGCAGGTAGGGTTAGACAGTACAGAGACAGGTCATTAAGGAGCAGGTAGGTTTAGACAGTACAGAGACAGGTCATTAAGGTGCGGGTAGGTTTAGACAGTACAGAGACAGGTCATTAAGGAGCAGGTAGGGGTTAGACAGTGAATACAGTGACTTAATATTACGGAACATGTAGGGTTAAGACATAAAATACATTGAAAAGTCATTAATGAGCACCTACACGTACAAATGTCTCTTTCTGTGTGTCTATATGAATGTCTATGTTTATGTGTCTGTAAAAATGTGTGTGTGTCTGTATGTGTACATGTGTGTGTGTTCTGCAGGTGGAACCAGCTCGACCTGGCCATAGTGCTGCTGTCTGTGATGGGCATCATCCTGGAGGAGATAGAGATCAACGCCTCGCTACCCATCAACCCCACCATCATCAGGATCATGAGGGTGCTCCGGATAGCACGCGGTACGCACACACACACGCACACGCACACAAGCACACACACACGCCTGCACGCACAAATGCACGCACACACACACACACACACACACACACACAGACGCGCAAACACACACACACACACGCAAACACACACACGCAAACACACAGAAAAACACACACACACAAACACACACGCAGAAACACACAGAAACACACCCACTCACACACACCCACACAGCTCCGAATGTGTCAGCTATCCGGCTGACACAGTAATTCAACAGCAGCTCTGACATTCGGAGCAGTGTGTGTGTCCACGGCATTGTGTGCTTCTGTGTGTGTGTATGTGCATGTGTGTGTGGACTGTGCAGCCCCTGGCATTTCAACAGGTGGAGCGCCACCGGGTTCCTAACACAGCTACTAACACAATTTATAGCCTGAACCGTGCGAGCAAAACCTGACGTCACCAGGGGCCTTGGGCCGCATCATACGGCAATCTTTTGCGTGTCGCGCACCTCTAAAACTATGAGTGCGTGACCTTGCCGTCGACCCCCGCGCTGTGGCCAAAACGGCAACTATAAATGCAGTCGTATGTGCGTTGACTGTCTGCGCCATTCACAAACAGTGCTTCACAGTGTCTAGAGAGGCCCCCAACACACTTACAGTCGGAAAGGACCTTCACAGTCCTCCTCCTACTCCGCCTCCTAACCACCTCCTTCCCTCCCTCCTTCTCCACCCCCACCTCTTCAACCCTCTCCACCCCTTCCTCCATCACCTCGGCCTCCAGCACCTCTCGTTTGACTCCTCCTACTCCTCCTCCTCGTCTTCCTCCCTATCCATCTTCCCGCCCTTCATGTCCACCACGCCCTCCCTCACCCTCCTCATCCATCTCCTACACCCCCCCTCCCCTCTTTCCCCATCTCTCTCCTCATATAGGGGGTGTCCAGATCCCATGGGCGGGGGGTGGGGGGTAGATGGGGGTTTGGTGCTCCAGCTAATTGTTTTGCTTTTCTCCACCTCTCCACATCTTCTTGTCGTGCAACTCCCAACCCCCCCCACCACCACACACACACACACACACACACACACAGTGATCTTCTTCGTCTTTGTTCAGTTTTCCTCTTCTTCCTCCGGAAATTAGTCCGCTGGGGGTTGAGCTGAATCTCTAATGGGCAGCAGGGAAGCTTACATCCGGAGCTTTCTCCCTCCCGCTGGATGAGACTGTAGTGTAGAGGAAAATGCCATACATATCGGTCTTGCAGTGTCCATACACTGTATTAAACTCTGCTGTTATTGATCTTCCCATTTTGATTTGAATCATCGTAGCCCTAATGCGTTTGTGTGTGCTTACGTGTGTGTGTGTGTGTGTGTGTGTGTGTGTGTGTGTGTGTGTGTGTGTGTGTGTGTGTGTGTGTGTGTGTGTGTATGTGTCCCTTACTCAGACACACAAAACGGAAAACACAGCACAAGACTGAAACATTTCATCATACTGATTATTTTCTTGACATTGTTGATTCCGATCAACTTGACCTTATCCTTGTTAACTGATGTCTGGCCTGGCACTCACTGATCATCTCAAGATAAACAACCTTTCCCGCTGTGATGATAAATTTCCACTGGTCCGAGCCAGGCTGATCAGACACAATGAAAGGTTTGCGGTACAGTCCATTATTCATTCGTTAGGTTGTCTACTCTTTAACAAACTGAACTTCAAATGCTGTCTGATTAGAAATGTGCAAAAATAGATGGTTTCTTCGGCGATTACCCATGAAAGTATTTGCTTTAGGTCAAAGGTCATGTGATCATCTCGTATATAATCCCTTCGGTATCAAGGAGCTCCTCCAATTGATTTACACAGATGTAGAGGCTCGCCATTCTTCACTCTGCTAGGCTTACGGGGCTGGTGTGGCAGAGCCGTTACACAAACAAGAACTCACACTCTACTCACTCTGATACCAACACACACACACACACACACACACACACACACACACACACACACACACACACACACACACACACACACACACGTACACACACTAACTCAGTCTCAGGAGTACCGAAACGTTCGCACACAGAAACTCACACCCTCCCGGCGAAGGTGATGTAATCTCTCTGTGATCTTCCCCCAGTGTTGAAGCTGCTCAAGATGGCGACGGGGATGAGGGCCTTGCTCGACACGGTGGTTCAGGCTCTACCTCAGGTGAACACCCACACACCCTCACCCACGCACGCACGCACGCCAACGCACGCCCACGCACATACACTTGCACACACACTACACACAGACAAACACACGTACCTGCAAAAAAACACACCCACGCAAGAACAAATGCACACACACACACACACACACACACACACACACACACATGAACAAACAAACCACAAGCACACACACACACACACACACACACTCACACAGACACACATGCACACAAATTCATGCACACAGGTACATACACACCCACACACACATACACCTTGCTTTGAGCTTGTCACAAGGGCCCTCCAGAGTGAATTAGCACTGGTGAGGATGATGGAGGACCTGCTGCTCTGAGGACCTAGGAGAGGACTTCCTTGAAGAGTCTTTGATGCTGGTGTGTCCCAAGATATGATCCCTTTGGGTTTGAAGCTGTAAACTCTACGGTTCTGCTCTGTGATTTCCGACGACCTCCGCTGCTCAGGAGAGGAGCTGTTGATGGATGGATCCTTTTTTCCGAGGACTCCTCTTCCCTTTAATCTTCCATTCCACAGAAACACACTCTCTGTTTGGTCGATATTTAGATTCTCTGAACGCTTTCCTTCGTCCCTCTATCCATCACTGCGTACCCTCCAACTACCCACAGCAACGCCCGCCTCTCTTCCTCTCCCTCCTCTTTCCTCGCCTCCTACCCTTCCTCCTTCGCCTCCTTTTTCCTTCTCTTCCTTTATTTCTTCTCTTTCCATTTCATTTATCTGCCTTCACTCCTGTTCCACACGGTTTTCCATACCTCCCTGCCCTTATCTGAGGAATAAAACTGCTGTAATCTTGTACATTCATCCATAGGATAAAATGGTTTTGTGTGTACTTGAGTTTCAGTCGGCCGTGCATTTGTCTTGATATTATTGTCTTTGACAGCAGGAACGATCCTCAAATGTAATTTCAGATGTTTCTTCCTGCAGTTTCCTCTTTTTCCTCAAATAGTTTTCCCCACCTTGCTCTCTCTCAGTTGAGCAGACGTAATGCGCCTCTCTATTTTACTGTGGTGTTTTTTTCCTTTGGTTTGAAGGCTCGCTGCACATCCGAATCACTGACAGAATCACCAACAACAAAAAACACAAAAACGTTGAATTTGGTTACCAGAGGGTTTTGGAAAATGTTTTATAGTCATTAAAGGTAATATAAGCTGTTACAGCAACTACAGCTATTGTGTTGGTCGCTTGTTGCCAAGGACAACGAAATGCTGGAGCAACGTAGGTTTAAGCAGGCCAGTTTCAAACGGGGGTCGACCAATCACAACTGTCCCCGTACAAGTCTGTCTGTCTGTCTGTCTGTCTGTCTGTCTGTCTATCTATCTATCTATCTATCTATCTATCTATCTATCTATCTATCTATCTATCTATCTATCTATCTATCTATCTATCTATCTATCTATCTATCTATCTATCGTTGAATGAGCATATCTGTGGACCTACACAGGAAGATCATGGGAATAGTATCCATATATGGTATTTCCTGCTGGGGGAAAAAATACATCAGCAAACATCTGTGATACTTCCGACACTGATGCCATGAAAGGAGCCGCCTGATTGGCAAAGGTGCTCAGATCTCTCTCAGTACTAAAGCAGTGCATCCCTCCCTCATCAAGTACAAGATATCGCGTTGTGACACACCAGGGTATCACCGTGGTAACAATTGTCATACTGGGGTACCCATGTTCTCTCTTCTGTTATTTTAAATTGTGCAGCATCTCCAACAGATGTGCATCTCCCATCTGAACTGAAAAAATCCAACAGAAACTACTCAATTAAACAACTCAATTATTGCCTCAAGTTGAATTGCATGATTGAATTTGAAGTGTGGAGCACTTCCCCCACAGGGGAGGATAGTTTGAAACTAGTGAGCAGAGGGGGATGAGGCTGTGCATACAGAACAGAAGACAGAGACAGGAATGACATGTTTCGCTCATCCTGGTACAAGAGTGGCTGGCTCCACTCGGAGACCAGGGGTAGAGCCATCAGAGTCTCTGGAACCACATTGTCTCTGCCACATGCCGTCTGTTCCTGTCCTCCCCGGGGTCTCCTGGTCCCTCCACACTACCACTGCTCCTTCTCTCTCTCTCTCTCTCTCTCTCTCTCTCTCTCTCTCTCTCTCTCTCTCTCTCTTTCTCTCTCCTCCCTCTCCCTCTCTCCCTCTCTCTCCTTAACCCTTGGAAGGATGAGTCTATCCAAAGCTGTGTTTTGTTTAATCCATGCTGTAGCCTTTCATGCTGTGTCGCCCCGGCAGGGATAGAGAGAGAGAGAGAGAGAGAGAGAGAGAGAGAGAGAGAGAGAGAGATACGGATGAGAGGAGGAAATGGCCATTTCCTGCCTCCTCCAGCACTGCGTTAATCTACTCTTCTCTCTTGGATTAAAACACAGCTTTACACTTCTTCATCCGAGTGGGGTTCAGGTGCCTTGACATCACCAGACTAATTCGCAAATCCATATTAGTGTGGAACCTATTGGTTCACTTTCAACTAAACTGCGTCGGGACACAGTTGGATAGACCGCCGACCAATCACAACGAAGCACGTGACCCATCAGCGCCAGCCATCTTGGTTCTTTATGAAACGGCCTCAACGGTGAACCCATAGGCTGCTCCTCTGTCCAGCCATCATGTGGTAGATAAATGGTTGTGATTGGCCTGGACCCAGGCCAGGTCTGCTGGGAATCTGTCTGAGCGGGATGGGGGCCAGATGCCACATTCGTCTGGCTCCCAGGCCAGGGATCAGGGAATGTGTGAATATATTACACCTACATTTAAAAACCTTCCCCTCTGTAATGTATCCAGAATCATCACTGGTATTTATGATATCAACACACACACACACACACACACACACACACACACACAGTGAGGCGCTGTGTGTTAATCATATTACTGGGGTTCGCAGGGTGTGTTGGGGGGGCACACCAGCAGGTGACTGATGGATTGTGCCACTAGCTGCCCAGGGGTTCAGTATATCTTTGTGTACCATAGCCTAGCAGCAGCGTGGCATAGCTGCTGGGTAGCATAGGGCGGCAGGATGGCAGAGAGGGGAAACTCATTCCAGATATGTGGTTTGAGTCACTCCTATGCAGTACGGTGGATATGTGAAAAGGTTGTCTTTCTGTACAATATTTATTCAATGAATCATATTTCGTGCCCTCTAGGTCTAGTTTTGACTAACTTAAAAGCAGTATTTTACAATATTTCACCACAGAAAACATTAGAAAGTAATATTTCATTAAATAGCTGAGGCCCAAGCTTCTATATAGAAATGTGGTTGTTGTTTATTAACCTTTTCATGTGTGTGTGTGTTTGTGTGTGTGCGTGTGTGTGTGTGTGTGTGTGTAGGTTGGTAACCTGGGCCTGCTCTTCATGTTGCTGTTCTTCATCTACGCTGCGCTGGGAGTGGAGCTGTTTGGGGAGCTAGGTGAGGGGAACCGCAACAACCTGGAACAATCTGGGACTACCTAGTGACTGGTCCGAACCTGAATAATCCAGAATCACATCCTCTAACTGATGTTGAACTGTACTTGGTCTAACTGGAATAATCCAGGAAAAGTCCAGAATCTCATCCAGCTCATGATAGCTCTATTTCAGCACTCTGTTAGTGTTCATTAGCAGCCTCTAGTGATATAGCTAAACATGATCAACATTGTCAGATGACAGTGTCATCTGATATGATAGAGCTATATAGCCATGCTACAGCCAGAAGCACACGCATCTGTCTGTGTGTTGACCAGAAAAACACATTTAGCTGAGAAAAATAAATCCCTGGATGGATTGACTCGTTGTTGGGTGCATGTATATCGAGAACCATTTTATTAGTAAATAATTTAGTAAATAGTGAATAGCTGCAGTAAAAAAGTAACATAGTGCAGGTTTCGGGCGCTGAGATGACTGCGTCTCGCTGATCGATGAATACATTTTGGCGAGACGCGGTCATCCCAGCACCTCTCCCTGTGGCCGGGTGCTCTGGATCAACACCCCCCCGCCAACACTCTCATTGAGATGCACAACATGGCCGCCATGTTTAATAATGTATCCGCTGGATCTCAGGGGCCGGCCACCGGCTGCTGCCTGGTGCCCCCGTGTTCCCGTAGACAAACCCATTACCCAAACATAGGCCCTTTGATCCCCCCAAAAACCCTCATGCAAAGCCCATCTGGAGTACCAACACTCCAGATGGGATGTCCTCTATCTATCAATCTGTCAGTCTGCCTTTCTATCTATCCCCCTGTCGGCCTGCTTGTATTGGTCTATCTATCGGTGTGGTTCTCGATTTGACCTGTTGTGTTTGTTATAAGTGTGCGTGTTGTTGATTTACGTGTTGTGTATCTATGAGTTGTGTTGTGCGTTCCCCTCCCAGTGTGTAACGCTGACTACCCGTGCGAGGGGATGAGTCGCCACGCCACCTTCGAGAACTTCGGCATGGCGTTCCTCACGCTGTTCCAGGTCTCCACCGGGGACAACTGGAACGGCATCATGAAGGTACACCTCCACATCCACCGCTACACCCTGTTGTACTCTAATACCCCTCCACCCGCATGGCTACACCCTGTTGTACTGTGATACACCACCTACACCTCTACACCCTGTTGTCCTAATACACCTCCACCTTCACCCTGTTGTACTGTAATACACCTCCACCTACACCCTGTTGTACTGTGATACACCTCCACCTTCACCCTGTTGTACTGTAATACACCTCCACCTACACCCTGTTGCACTGTGATACACCTCCACCTACACCACTTCACCCTGTTGTCCTAATCCACCTCCACCTACACCCTGTTGTACTTTAATCCACCTCCACCTACACCCTGTTGTACTTTAATACACCTCCACCTACACCCTGTTGTACTGTAATACACCTCCACCTACACCCTGTTGTACTGTAATACACCTCCACCTACACCCTGTTGTACTGTAATACACCTCCACCTACACCCTGTTGTACTGTAATACACCTCCACCTACACCCTGTTGTACTGTAATACACCTCCACCACACCCTGTTGTACTGTAATACACCTCCACCTACACCCTGTTGTACTGTAATACACCTCCACCTACACCCTGTTGTACTGTAATACACTTCCACCTACACCCTGTTGTCCTAATACACCTCCAACTACACCCTGTTGTACTGTAATACACCTCCACCTACACCCTGTTGTACTATCATACACCTCCACCGCTACACCCTGATGTCCTCTAATACACCTCCACCTACACCACTACACCCTTTTGTTCTCTAATACACCTCCACCTACACCCTGTTTTCCTCTTATACACCTCCACCCTTACAACCACACCCTTCATACTCTCAGACCGTCTATGGTCTGCAACTCGACCTTTACACCGGCACTCCATTGAAAATGCTGCATCGCCACACACATCTATGTACAAAGAATTACTTCATCAATTTGATTGAAGGTGGTGAGTTGACCCCAGTAAGTAACGCTGTCTTGGTTTGGACCGGGTCATCGGACCGGCGGCCACACGGGGAGAACTCTCTGTTGTTTATGCCGCCTGCGTTCCACAATTTTAAAATGTTTTTTTTTTTTTAAATTAATGTTCTTTCCTTCTTTCCTTGGCAATCTGGGCTACATCCTTTGTGCAGCTAATCAGACCCTTGCGCAAAAAATGTTTTGCAATCACACCTGAAGCGTTTGACACACCGCAGGGGGAGTTGACACGATCAGGACTGATTATGCTTTCAGACGGACTATGGGTGGCAGCAGGCGGGGGACAGCGGTAGAAAGTTGTACTTAGCCGTGAATCACACTACTGAATCACCTCCTTTATCCTCCTGACGGAGACCACAGAGGCCGGCGCCATAGCTTTATGTGAACCTCGTTATCAGAAATATAGATCTGCACGTCAGGGTGACCGAGGGTCTTTCCTGATATGTTTAGTGGTTCATTCACCATAGTTCGTTCATGAGGTGGAGCATATTATGTGGTCCTTGGTACAACACATGGACCTCGCATTATGAAGATGGTTTAGGGATATAATTAGTGACTGGATTAGGGAATTCTTGGTGGATGACGGCTAGAACAGAAACAGAAATGCAAGCAAGTACAAGTTACTCTCTAGTGTGGAACTGTGCAGATGGGCGCTGTACATACAAGTCTGTACTTCGTATGTTAAATCACCAGAACATTTAGTTGCTTGAAGTTTGTTAAAAAGTGCTGCATCACTGACTCAGGGCTGCAGGCACTTTTATTTTGACAACTTTGCCGTCGCTCACGGTAACTTTCTTGCGTCTTCGCTGTCGGTCTACCGCCACTAATCCGTCATCTCACCTCACTTCCTGCTTCCTCTGCTCCCATTTCCACTCTGGCGCCATTCGTCTCACCCCGACTCACTGTCTCCTCAATTTATTTCCCGTCACCCTCTGATTTCTTTGCCTACCCTTTGCCTCTCTCCTCTTCTCTTCCTCCCTCCTTCTCTCGCTCTCCTTTCTTCCCTTCCTCCCTCCACCCCTCATCCCTCCCTTCCCCCCTGTCCCCCTCTCTCTCACTCTTCATCTCTCTTTCCCTCTCTTTCTGCCTTCCACCACCCCTTCATCCCTCCCTTCCACCCGATCCCCCACTCTCTCATTCTCTATCTCTCTCTCTCTGCCTCCCACCCTCTCTCTCTCTCTCTTTCTCTCTCTCTCTCTCTCTCTCTCTCTCTCTCTCTCTCTCTCTCTCTCTATCTGCTGCCCACCCTCTCTCTCTGCCTCCCACCCTCTCTCTCTCTCTGCCTCCCACCCTCTCTCTCTCTATCTGCCTCCCACCCTCTATCTCTCTCTGCCTCCCATCCTCTCCCTCTCTCTCTGCCTCCCACCCTCTCGCTCTCTATCTGCCTCCCACCCTCTCTATCTCCCTCCCTCTCTCTCTCTGACTCCCACCCTCTAACTCCCTCTCTACCTCCCTCCCTCTCTAACTCTCTCTCTCTGCCTCCCACCCTCTCTCGCCCACCCCATCCCTCCCCCCGCCCCCCGTCCCCAGGACACCCTGAGGGACTGCCCCCCCGGCCAGTCGAGCAGCGACTACGGCTGCCACGCGGGCCTGCAGTTCATCTCGCCGCTGTACTTCGTGTCCTTCGTGCTCACCGCCCAGTTCGTGCTCATCAACGTGGTGGTGGCCGTGCTCATGAAGCACCTGGACGACTCCAACAAGGAGGCGCAGGAGGACGCCGAGATGGACGCCGAGATCGAGCTGGAGCTGGCGCAGGGGGGCCTCTGCTGCATGACCGGGGGGCTGGGAGCCATCGCCGGGGCAACCGGGGCCTCCGTCGGCGGAGGAGGAAGCGGCGGCGGCGGCGGAGGAGGAGGAGGAGGAGGACCCGGAGCTGGGATGACGATGATGATGGGCCAGGGTGGGCCCCCGCCGGGTGGGGCTGGCGGGGGGCCGGCGACGTTAAGAGGAGGAGGAGGTGGAGGCGGAGGAGGTGGTGGTGGAGGAAGCACACAGTACGAAGCACAGAGGCACCGCAAATGCAGGCTGTACTCCCCGGCGCAGGTGAGTGGAGGGTGTGGGGCTGTAGGAGGTGGAGGCTGATTGGGTGGAGGCTGTGTGTTTGTTTCTGTAGGTTTGTTATTGGTTGTTTTTATGTGAGATCAGACAGACAGTGAGAGAGACAGTGAGAGAGACAGTGAGAGAGACAGTGAGAGAGAGAGAGAGAGAGAGAGAGGGAGAGAGAGAGATTACATATCTACACAACTCAAGACTCAGCGTAACCAGAGCATGACAAATAAGATTGAAAGATTATTGACTGAATCGTTTGTGGAGGATGACAGATCATTCTGATTAAACAGTAACCAGTAAACATAACAGACTTATCTTGAAGGATCAGTAGATGTCAGCACTCAGAGTTGTCACAGACATCAACAGCTATCTGCTCTCTTTCATGGTATAGCCCAGAACTTTAGTATCTACACAAATCAAAAATATGTTATTCCCAAAATAACTTTGATGCCACACTAGGCAACTAGGCTCCAAATATTGCAGAAGATGGTAATAAAAACTGCTGGCCACAAGCTTCAACTTGCAAGATGCCCCTGCCAGACAGAAGAAAAGCTGATACAGAACATATCTTTTGTGTTCGGAAGAATAAATATTTATTCACTGTGATGACAATGATAACTGAAATGGCCTAATGTACTCACACAGACAGTAGCGGTTAAAAATAATATTACATTCACAGAGTGTGATACCCACAGGGAAAGTTACGACAAATACACAAATTCATCTTCGTGAGGAATTACGTGTATACTTTCAAGTATATCAGTGCTGTTTTTCAGCCTGTTCCCTAACGTAAACAATAGAATAGGTTGTTTTTCAATATATACACTACCATTCAAAGGTTTGGGGTCACTTAAAATTGGCCTAATTATTTTTAAAGAAAAGCACAGTTTTTTTCAATGAAGATAACATTAAATTAATCAGAAATACAGTCTAGACATTGTTAATGTGCTAAATGACTATTCTAGCTTTAAACGGCACATTTTAAATGGAATATCTACGTAGGTGTACAGATTTCTACAGGTGTTAAAAGGCTAATTGATGATTAGGAAACCCTTGTGCAATTGTGTTATCACAGCCGAAAACTGTTGAATAAAAGTGTGAGTTTTCATGAAAACATGAAATTGTCTGGATGACCCCAAACTTTTAAACGGTAGTGTATACTGTGTATATATATATATATATATATATATATATATATATATATATATATATATATATATATATATGATGCTGACAGCGTGGGTTAGCAGTTTAAGTATCTTGATATTCAAACATTTATCAGATTGGACATTAAAACAACTGATAAACTGATAAAGAATTATAACAATTAAGTGCAAAGCTAACATTTACTTAACTTTGAAGGAATATGTGATTGTGCCAAAAAAAAGGAAGGGATTGTACTATCAACAAGCCACCATATTGTATTTAAGGCTAGTTAACCCTAGAAAATAATATTTTGTACTGTGTGCTTTGTGATTTTGATTCACAGACAACAAATACAAACCGATATTGAGGAACAGTTAGATCGTATTTTGTTTACTCAGGGCTTCTGTTGACTCAATCAAAAGGGTAAATGATGTTGGGGAGTAATATATTGAAAGGATCATATTCCTCAAGGGGCTATCATTATTCATTAAAACTGTTAAGCCCGGTCGCTCAGTGGAATTGGATGGTAATGTATTGACTGAGGAGATGGATAGAAAGCCACTGAGGTATTTCCTGTTTAATAATGTTATGTTTACGCTGAAATGGTCATAATTCATTTCCATTCAATTGAAGCCAGGCGAATAAAGAGCAATTTAAAAATAATCTCCCCATTTAGCGGCCCTTAAGATAACTGGAGTCATCATCTTTCTAAAAACAGATGACCTGTAGGAAATAGGACGGCCTCAACGGTACAGCTATCCCCGGGGCTTTGGGTGGGCTTAAGAGCACCATCAGTAGGGCAACAGGGCCACCATTTTGTATCTCACTGTAGACATTTAAAGAGGCTGTATGTACGATTTGTGGGTTGTAAAGAGTGAGATTGTTTAAATAAGCAACCCCAAAAATATCCTCCTCACTCTCTGCTCCCTCCGTCCCTACGTTTCTCCACCATTGGGAAGTGTTTAATTCACACACCTGTGTGTGAAGCCTCTTCTTCAAGGTCTGCAACCTGACTCAGTGTTGGATGTCCTTGGTGGGAAACATTCCTCTCCTTGTTCATGTTTGTGTTTTATAGAGTGGTAGTGGGTGACTGTACCTGACTCATTGGCACTGTTGGCAGTTTGAATATCTTACAGTGGTTGGCTGACCACCTTGGAAGCTGGTATAAGAGGGCTAATATATACTGTACATCCCCCAATGTTTTCCATAATTTCATTCTAATGAGGCATTTGTGTGTGTGCATGCGTGATCGTGCATGCATGTGGGTCTTTGTGTCTTTGTGTGTGTGCATATGTGTGTCTGTATGCGTGTGCCTGTGTGTGTGTGTGTGTATGTTGCAGGAGAGCCAGTGGTTGGACAGTGTGTCTCTACTGATTAAAGACTCCCTGGAGGGCGAGCTGATAGACAACCTGTCTGGCTCCGTCTTCCACCATTACTGCCCCCTGCCAACCTGCAGAGACTGCAGAGCGCACTCCCAGGAGGTGAGACAGACAAACACACGCATCCATGCACGCACGCATCCATGCACGCACGCATAAACGCACGTACACACGTTTTGATATTTTATTTATTATATTTTTCGAAAAGCAATTGTACTATTCAAATTACAAATGTTCACATACTTAAAGTAGTAGTTATAAACAATACAGCTTTATGCTGCAAAAAAGAGAAAAAGATAAGTTATACTGTCTTATAAAAACGAGTCAAATACAGTGCCCTGTTAATATGCCTGCCAAACCTCTGTAAAATGTACAAATATAAAATCGTTGAAAACGTGGACTGGACCTAACCCTGATACTTTAAAGACCCCCTTCACTCAAATTTAAACCTCTTTAAAGTATTCCATATTGAATAAATATTTGTTTCATATGTTTTCGCAACATTTTCTTTGGATAAACCAAATAGATTGCCTTAGCAGCATCTCATACATACGTAAATATGTATGACATAGCTATGACTTATATTTTTTCCTTTCGATTAGCACAACTCATAAACAGACTGGATAGAAGTTTGTGTAATTCTAGTCTGTTCTGTTTACCAAGACCGTGATTAACATGCGCTCATTTTCCTGATTATGACTACGATTATGATGAATTTGAAGTGATTTCTGTGAGCATCGCTGGGATGCGACACCCAATCATACGCTGGTCTTTGTAGTCTTTGACCTTGGGATGGAAGGGAGGGGGGCTGAATGTCTGCCAATGGCACATGACAGCTCACACACACTGACACACGACAATGCACGCTCACACACATACACACCTACCCACATGTATAAGCCCATAAACACATACAAACAAACACACACACACACACACACACACACACCAATCAGATTGCTGACTGAAAAAACATTGCATGTCATGGGATGGCAGGGTTACAGATTAAGGAGAGCTAGGAGACATGTTGATTACAATTCAGTGGAACATTCATATGACATGTGGAGCGGTGTGTGACTGTGTGTGTGTGTGTGTGTGTGTGTGTGTGTGTGTGTGTGTGTGTGTGTGTGTGTGTGCGCAAATCCTATGAGTCATGTCATTTTGTGTTGCGCTTTGGCATTCC
This sequence comes from Pollachius pollachius, assembly GCF_949987615.1. Taxonomy (NCBI): domain Eukaryota; kingdom Metazoa; phylum Chordata; class Actinopteri; order Gadiformes; family Gadidae; genus Pollachius; species Pollachius pollachius. The sequence goes on along the minus strand of NC_136935.1, from coordinate 37,379,503 downwards.
CATTTTATTCATTTTTTATGATTATATTTCATTTCATGATATGTTTTCCATGTTTTGTATTTTATCTTTAACTTTTTATGTTACTAGGCTGCCATTTGTTTTCCTTTGTTTAATTGTTTTAATGCTTTG
>NC_136935.1:37366874-37374374 GCF_949987615.1 Pollachius pollachius | reverse complement strand
TCCTTACGTACGCACTCCTCATTATCCGTTATCGACGTCCTTTCCGCTGCTGTTTGAGCGGCGTCGGTTGATTACATCCCGACTTTGCCGTGACCTTGATCGGTATCGCGTTCACGTGACGGAGAAGATCCACCTGAGCGGCCGCCGGCGGCAGCAGGTCGCGGAGATACGACGATCAAGCGGCGTGGAGGTCGTCTCGCCGCTGATTGACTTCCTAATCAATTACCTCCATGATAGATGGGCGACGTCTGGTGGTGATAGATGGGGGGTGGGGTGGGGGGGTGATAAGGGGGTTGACGGCGAGAGAGCTTGTTTGACGTTGATGAATGACGCGTTATGGCGCACTCAGCACTTTCTCCCTTTGTCCCAAAGTAGCCCGTCCTGCACCGCATGAAGCCGCCGGAGCGCTCTCCGACTTGAAACTTCAGCTCCCCAAAGGGGGGGGGGGGGGGTGTTGAGGTCACCGCCTGCATTTTAAAAGACTATACACCGGCAACGCGGTGGCTCCACCCACTGGTTCGCTAACCATGCAGGCCATACAGCTTCTAGCGACCACTGGCTCAACTCGGACCTACACTACACGTCAATCCCTCTCCAAATCCCCTTCCTGTCCCTCTCCGCTGTTCTGTCCATTAAGGACAGAGCCCATGAAAACATCGGAACCTAAAGGGGAGACGTCCTCCTGTTTGCTTCCTGTTTAACGGCCGATGCCTACATAAAGTGAATTTACCGGTTGTTGTGTGATCCACCTTGTGTGTTCCAGCGGGTGACCTGGGAGCATGCGGTGCCAGAGGAGTCAGGGAGAAGGAGGAGGAGGAGGAGGAGGGCTCGGCCTTGGCCGCCTTCCCCCTCCCGGTGGACTTCTTCCACCCGGCCCACGTGGCCCCGCACGGCAGCCCGGCGCTAGACGCCGACCCGAGCAGGAGAGACCCATCAAGGCTGGCCTCCCCCGCCTCCTGGACCTCCCTCCGCTCCCCGGCAGTCCACAGCAGGGACCTCTGTTCCCAGGTGGGAGGACAGAGGGAGGGAGGGAGGGAGGGAGGGAGGGATGGAGGGTTGAAGGGATGGCGCAGGGGTGGCCAATAAGATGAACGGTCGATCGCAATGGAAGTATATAGAAAATTTGCCCCCAAAAAAATACCGAAACGCAAAGGTAGTGTGGGTAGATTGTGTGTCATTCCCCCCCGCCCCCAAAAAAAGTTTTTTCAATTTAATTTTTTTCTGAATGTCACACGATCTACCCGCACTACCTTTGCGTTTCTGTAATTATCCATTTGTTTCTTCGATTTATCCCTATGTAATTTAACATTTCATTGACTGTTTTAAATTTGCTGCTTTACTCGAGTCAATCGTTACATTTATGTTCTATTCGTTTAGGGAAGATGTTGAGGTTAATTTGCTCGCATCACAAATTTATGGAGGGAGGGAGGGAGGGATGGTTGAATGTAGGGAGGATGGGTTGAATGTAGGGAGGATGGGTTGAATGTAGGGAGGATGGGTTGAATGTAGGGAGGATGGGTTGAATGTAGGGAGGATGGGTTGAATGTAGGGAGGATGGGTTGAATGTTGGGAGGATGGGTTGAATGTAGGGAGTGAGGGGTGGATGGAAGTAAGGAGGGATGGAGGGAGGGAGGGATCGTTGGTTGATTGTTAATTTCTGTAGAAAATTCCATTCCTGTTCCAAAACACTGAGGCATGTGTGTTACCTTTCTGTACTGGCTGATGTGCAAGCAGGTCTAAAGGTTTGTTTCCCTCAGGTGACAAGCCCCAGGCTCCCTGAATGCAGTAACTAAGTACACATTCACACCGGTTGAGCAGGTGTCCAACCTGTGGCTCTGGCCCGTGGAGGGCTTCAGTCCAGCCCTGGGGGCAAAATGCTAGAATAGGATTGCAACGAAATGTTTAAAACAAGGCCTCAGAGTTGGCCTTCAAGCGAGAGAAAAGACAAACAGGTATATCGAAATTATTAAATATTGCTTGTAGTAATTCCTAATAGAACTTGACTGCACTTTCATGCCACACTACAAAACTAATCCAAAGTTTTCAGAAGGCTGAGAAAGTGCTTGCTTATAACTTTGACTTGAACATTGTCCCTGTCAAAGAGAAGAAAAGTTAATACAGAACAATAGTTATGTTTCGAGGGTTTTGGAAGAGGAAACATGTATTCACTGAAATGAATGGAAACCCAGCCCAATGTGTATACAGAAAGAGCGGTTTAAAAGAGATTATTTCCAATGTACCCAGAGGGAAAGCTTGGTAAACTTGGTGAAGGCTTGTTTTTTGTCCGGCCCCATTTGGTCTATTACGGTCCCCCCTACAGCTATTACAGCCCTGCATTAGACTGTGCCCAGTGTCGACCGTGTTCATTTCAAATTCCTCTATCTGGTCAGTAAGCCACTCAGTGGATATATATCGGATCCTCTTCTTCACAGAATTGTTAAGGAGTAAAATCCCCTCATAATCAGACAACTATAAGGAGAGTTATAGTGTAACACATATGATGATGAGTCACAACCATACCATTGATGTGTCCGAACGTGCCAGAAGAAACCAAAACAAACACAGCAATCTTGGCTAATTTCCTGCTGCATTCAAGAAGACTCTTGACGTATTGTTTACGCCACGCTCTTGTTTGACTTCTGAAACAAACACAAGCATGCTTAAATAGCCCTTTGTTCTGTCTTTTTTTCCTCGTTACCCTGGGAACGCGTTGTGCAAAGCCTGTTTTTCTTTTTCATTATTATTCTCTCTCTCTCTCTCTCTCTCTCTCTCTCTATGTCTCTCTTTCTGCGTGTGGTCCTCAGCTGGCAGATGAATGCTCTGTAGCACTGAGCTAATTGGCCCAGGATGCTCTGGTCCACACCTCAGATATCCAGCTTATTTATCATTTTAATCAGTTTTATCTCCTCATTCGATCTCTGTATGTTTATTTCTCCTGTTCAGTTACCCTCACACTCCTTTCGGAGGATTTTGTTTTGCCTTGGGTTTTTTCTGCATTGTTTAACGAAAAACGTTTCCGTCGTGTTCATTGTACGTGGCATCAAGGTTGGTCAGGATGGGGTTGAGCCTTGCTGTGACTCACTTAGCAAAGTCAACACTCATCTCCACACTTCACTCTTATGTCACTTTCTCATCTCCTTATTCCATTTTAGGGGTAGGATATCTGTTTGTATTCCCTCTTTTTCCGGTAGATCATATTTATTTTCTGTTTACAGCATAAAGGTTGACTGTGCCGACTTTCTTGATCTTACTGTTGTATATCTCCTCCTCCTCCACCTTTTCGTCTCCACAGCACCCTTCCCACAGCGGCTCCTCCCTGGCTACAGCCAGCTCCAACGGCAGCCTGCAGGTCACCCTGGAGGAGGGGCTGAGCTTCAGCGTCTCCCTGACAGGAAACCAGGGCCTCCAGCAGCCTCTACTCTGCCCTTTGCCCCCCAGCCAGCCCCTCTCCTACACCAGTACACCCCCACCACACACCGCCCAGGCCCATGGCTCGGCCACACTGCGGGGTCGCAGCACTGCGCTGACCCTCCAGGCCACCAGGGGGCACCAGAGGAGCCAGAGCAGCTGTGGGGGCAGCATCAGTCCAGGGGGTCTCCGCCAGGACTCCATGGATCCCTCGGACGAGGAGGCGGGCTCGGGGTCTGGGCGTGGCGGTGCCGGCAGCCAGGCGTTCAACAGCGAGCACCTCTCAGACGTGCTGAGCAGCCTTTCGCTGACGTCGCTGCTCTCTCCGGTTTCTCTGGAGCCCCCTGTGGTGAAGAAGTGTAACAGCACTGGCTCCCTCAATCAGGCCAACCTGTCCAAACGGAGCCAAGATGTCCGCCAGTGTTGCGGCATCGATGCCCATGGCTACTTGTCCAACCCCTGGGAACAGTACCGGGGAGAGCAAGATGGCGGCTTTAGCATGGTGAACAGAGGCAGCAACAGCCAAATAGCGAACACAAGCCCCAGAAAAAACAGATGAAATACCTCTCTCCCTCTCTTTTCCTCATCTTCCAACTCACTACTTTCTCCCTCCATTTGCTATTCTGGGATGGCGGATGGCTGGGCGATAGACTATTAACTTGCTGTCTGTGAGGTCCTGCCACTGCTGACAAACTTCCTATTCCTGTTGCTCATCACGAATGGCGAGATGTCCGTGTGCTCTCTCGCTGACACCTCGCGTGGTTGCACAAGGTCGGTTGGCTGCCGTGGTTTGAATGTCTTGTCTTTACCGCAGAAGACGGGATTTGCGGAGCGTTAGCGTAGTGAAGACCCTAGCTCGAAGGATTGACTGCTGGAGACACTGGAAGAGAATTTAGCAGCACCGGTGTGGTGTTGGAGCTTAGCTAGCTAGCTAGATACAAAATGAATGTTTCTCTTTGAAACAGGGCTAGCATGACGCACCACTCAGTCTCACCCTCGCAAAAACACAACTTTGTTCCAAGGCAGTTGAATAATCATCTGGGGATCCTTTTTGAATAACAAATTAACTTTGTACAGATGTTTAGGGTTTTTGATTTTTTTTTTTTGTAAGAACCGTCACCAACCGTAGCATCGACATCTAAATATTTTTTCTACCTGTTTAGCCGATTCCACAGGGGCGGGAAAACCGTTGTTCCACTTGATGTGTTCTAACGTTGTGCTTGACAAGAGTGTTGGAGTTGTGTTGATGTAGTCATGACGATGTAGTCATGAAAATGAGGAGAAGAAAAGGAGAGCACGAGGGCAAAAAAAAGTAATGGCTAGTCTGAAAATAGCCGTAACAGATGAGGAGGCAGGTGGGGGAGGGGGGTCAAAGAGCAACGCTACACCATCACTCCTTTGGCTCTGCCAGGAAAGGGCTAAAACAGGAACAGCAAACAGGTCTGCATGAGTGCCATGACCCCAGTGTGACCCTGGCACGACCCCACCAATGAAAATACTTCAGTTTGTTTTAAGTCCACCTGGTTTCTGATGGAGATTCTGTTGAGCACATCGTGGCAGTACCAGAGGTATCCCCATTCCTTAGGCAATGGAAGGAAATCATTTGAATGTGTACACCCGATATCTACTAGTGATGGAACAATTGACTATACACATATATATGATATGAATACGAGGACTGTACAGATACCTCAAAGAAGACAAATACAACCGTCATAAAGACGAATGAAGACTGTTGTACTTGATGATGTGGGCCGTAGTGTAGAGCGAGAGAGAGAGAGAGAGACAGTATCGGAGAGGGACAGCTGATATACTGAATAGATAGTTGTTTAATCTACAAGCAGATAGTCTTAGCAATGGGCAGCAACAGAAGTACGGCAGCCATCGAGGGCCAACTGTCATGTTTCACTCTGTGCACTGTTTCCTGCCTGTTTAACCAAGTTTTTAATGAAACCACGACATACAAGGGATGGTGATTAATACTTTGACTGGAGGCAGTTATTTATAAATCCACTGGAGGTGGAACTCAGGTGAAGAGTAGCACACACTGAAATCATTTTTACACAAATGCAGGAGAACACACACGCACGCGCACACCCACACACACACACACACTCACTGCACAAGACCACCGCGACGAAGCGCAGTATGCTCCCACATTTTGATTTCATTAACCTTCGGAAGCAGATAGATGAAGGAGAGAGAGAGTGGGATGGGGGTGTAGGGTCTCTTGCCCTCCTGTTTTATCATTTCGTCCTGCTTCGTCCTCTCCTTAGCTCTCTGTTCGCATTGATTTAGAAAGGAGACCTGGCATCGCCAAATGGCGGTTGACTTTCCCCCCTTATTTGAGATATGCAATATGGGTACGGTAGACTCACGGTGAGGTAGGCAATGTGGCTACGGAAGAGTATATTTATAAAGATGTATGTGGTTTTAAATTCATCCCCGGGAGCTCTGAGGTAATTTCGAATGGTGATGTGGTGGAACGTCCTGTGGCTCGAGGTGGTGGAACGTGTTAACGCTTCTTTCCCCCTCTTGCCGCCTTTTGATTTCCTCTTCAATGCATGTGTTTTCTCTCCTTGTTTGTTTTGTAAATGTCATTCTAGTGCCATGCTAATAAAGCTAGCTAGCTTTTCACGAGCGACCCGCTCCTCCTCCTCCTCCTCGATCCTTGTTCCATTCATCCAGCACTGATGATGAAGAAGATGATGATGATGATGGTAGTGAATGTGAAGATGTTAGTGATGAAGATGATTAGATTCCATGTCCCAGCTCGGACGACAGAACATTTTTTCCTTTATTTACAGAATTCCCAGCATATTTAGGAAATGGTGAAGAAATTTTTGCTGCACTGTTTTGGCTGTCTCAATGTCTCAATGACTTACTTGAGCACATTTAGTAGGACCATGAAAAAGGATCTGTCAACTGGTCTATGAGGTCTAAGAGAATAAAGGAAAAATTATATATTCTCAATACATGTGGTGTGCATGTGTGTGTGTGTATGTGTGACCAGGCAGACAAAAACACACAAAACTCACTAAAAACATACAAAGTGCGAGCAGAATAAGACATGCAATTAGTGTCCCAAGAGGACTATCATGTGTTACTTCACCTGCTACCCCTAAAACACACACACACACACACACACACACACACACTACACAGATGCATGCAACACAGCCATACCACGCGCACACTCAGTGCACGCACACATACACACAGTCAATGAGGGAGTGGGCTATTTATTTTAATAACCAGGGAGGTGGCAGTGGCATGACTTAAACACACATCTACCATGTAAACCTGTGTGTGTGTCTGTGTGTGTGTAGTATGCCAACATGTGTGTACGGTATATGGGGCGAGACGGACGGATGAGGAGATGGCTGTTCCCCTAATTTCTCTCTAATGGCTCTGGATGGATCATTAAGGTAATGGACGTCTGGATTATACATACATATTTACTCACACACACACAAATCCCTTGCACAACCTGTGTGTAATTGTGTATGGTGTTACTACTAGTTCACTAGCTCACTGCTTACTATTTACTTATTTCTGTTGTCCATGACTTTAGAAGGCCTTTGGGCATCTTAAAGGAATGCATGCTGGACAATGAGCTTTCTCAACTCTTAGTGATGAGAAAGGGACCTAGCCTTCTGCAAACAATTGAGTTGGGGCCTCTACCTCCACAGGCGGTTACATTTCTAAACATTGTCCATTCATACTGAAAACCTTCAGGGAAAATACCCAATGATAAAATATTTCAAATTTATTGGGCCATAGGTAAAAGAGATACGATTGCATGAAGCAAAGGACAAGGACGAACGTCAATGTTTGTCTTCGTCATCGTGGTGAAAACATCACACACACCTTACCACCTGGAACTGAGGGACGACAGCTGTTTACTAACGAGGGCCCTAACGAGGGACAGGTGAGAGCAGATAGAGGTGAATGTGGATGTGTGACTGAAACTCAAGCCTATCCATATGAATACAACAATAATATAAAGTATACTTTTAGAAATAACTTAAAAAAAGTGTATGGTGGATCTGCTAGAGAAAAAAAAAGAAAAATAGAGTGATATGATGGAAG
>NC_136935.1:37226874-37364374 GCF_949987615.1 Pollachius pollachius | reverse complement strand
CGTAGTTGAATGTGGCGCAAAGTTTGTTCCCATCGTAACCCCTCATCAACAGATGATGAAAAAATATCATAACCAAATTTGGAAACATATTTTGTGTTTCTGCTGGGCTGCCCACATCAGCTTCCTGTCCTCTCGCATCCCCATCGTCCTACTCCATTTCATAAACCATAACTGTATTGAACCCTCTGAGGAAAATTATCTAGCTGATGCATTAGTGTTCCTCATCATTTCTTCATGTTCCTTACCATCTCTTCATGTTCCTCATCATCTCTTCATGTTCCTCATCATCTCTTCATGTTCCTCATCATCTCTTCATGTTCCTCACCATCTCTTCAGGTTCCTCATCATCTCCTTGTGTTCCTCACCATCTCTTTATGTGTTCCTCACCATCTCCTTATGTGTTCCTCACGATCTCTTTATGTGTTCCTCACCATCTCCTTATGTGTTCCTCACCATCTCTTTATGTGTTCCTCACCATCTCCTTATGTGTTCCTCACCATCTCTTTATGTGTTCCTCACCATCTCCTTATGTGTTCCTCACCATCTCTTCATGTTCCTCACCATCTCTTTATGTGTTCCTCACCATCTCCTTATGCATTCCTCCCCACCACTCTTCATATGTTCCTCCACATCCTAACAAACGGCTTTTACAAAGACCTTGAATTGATCTTCAAAATCTCTCCAAATGTTTCATCACATTGGTCCTCAACGATCTTGAAATTATCTTGCGAATCCTAAAATATTCTGCAACGATCTTGAAATGTTTTCAAATTTGAAAAACATTTTTCAAATTTCCTCACCTTCCAATTCAAATGCTCAAATAATTTGTTCTGCATATTCAAATGTTACATCTTTTTAGAATTTGTTCCTCAAAACATGTCTCAAGTTATTCAACCACTCCAAATGCGGCCTCACATGTTTCATGTCTCAATCAAATGTTATTTTTAATTGTAACATAACAGGAAAACATATTCTGCTATGCAAAGCAAATTGAGCTGTCTGTGGGCTGTGTGTGTGTGTCTGTCTGTCTGTCTGTCTGTCTGTCTGTCTGTCTGTCTGTCTGTCTGTCTGTCTGTCTGTCTGTCTGTCTGATCTGTCTGTCTTTGTGTGTGTGATTGATTTATTCTGTTTTGATTGTATACCTGTTTTTTTGGCTCTGTGGATTTAATCTCTTGTCCCAAAATGTTCAGCATGAGCAATATTGTGGAATACGGAACAAACACACACAAACATGCATAATGTGCATGTGTTTTTCTGTGTTTGCGTCACCGAATATACTCCTCCCGCTAAATAAAAATGACTACTTGAAATCTGTTGAGAAATGTAAACATTATAGTGTTTTTAACCCATTAACAGCACCTTAACCGTTTAGTTTTTTATGTTTACAGGCCAGTCTTTGCCTTTCCAATATGGTGTCATTGTTGAGATAAGATCCAAAGGTCAATGTGCCTCTATATATATATATATATTCAACCTTGAAATCAGAATGGCATTTAAGCTTCTGAATGGGAAGATGGAGATGTGATAAAAGAACCATTGACTCTCTCTCTCTCTCTCTCTCTCTCTCTCTCTCTCTCTCTCTCTCTCTCTCTCTCTCTCTCTCTCTCGCGTTCTGGCCCTGGCAGATATTACAAGGCAAGTGATTAAAGAGGAGCGGTGATTATTTAAACAGATTGAAGGAGTGTCAGGGCACTACGTTTCTGAGCAGTCACTTTTGTGATGTTTAAACACTGAGGGAGGAGAGAGGGGGGCAAAGAGAGGAAGGGAGTGTTGAGGAGAGATGGAGGAGCTGTTGAGAGGAAGGCGGGCAGGAGAGGAGAATAGAGGTGGGGAGAAGAATTGGGTAGGGGGGGAGACAACGAGGAGGCACAGAGTACAGGAGAAGAGCAATTATAACAGAACGGGGAGCGTTTCAGTAGGTAGGCTGTAAGAAATTATCTATTTAGTCTCTTCTTATCTCTTAAGTGCTTTGATATAGGGTCTCTCCTGCTTCCACATTTCAACTCTTGGTCTGAGGAGAGGAGTGCAGAACTTGTCTGCTGACAGATCTAGTTAGCGAGCAATTAACGAGCAAAACATCCACTGATAAACACAGCGTTAAACTGTAAAGTTTCATTAGGTTCAGAAAACAGAGTGAGAGAGAAAGGGGGGGAAGACCAGAGGAAGGGAACACACAGGGTAATTAGGGTGAATGAGAGAAAGGTGGATGAGGAGGCATGGAGGAGAGATTGGTGGAGGTCCTGACACCTAATTACACCTGAGAATTCATGCAGACCAAAGAAGTAGGCTGGTGGAGACGGGAGATCCGCTTGAAACAGGTGATAGGCTAGGAAGCACAGCAGGAAACAAGCTGTAACTCTGTTTGCTATTGTCATAGTATACACTAACACAGGCACAGGCGCACATATAGACACACATCTTGTATAAGAAAACCCTATACCACATACCATTTGTAAATATTATAAGAAACCATGCAGAGCAGAGGAGAAGGCTGGTGGAGACACAAAATGAGCTAGGAGATAGGAGATATGCTAGGAAACAGGAGATATGCTAGGAAACGGGAGATACTATAGAAAACAGGAGATAAACTAGGAAAGGAGATATGTAAGGAAACAGGAGCTATGCAAAGGAACAGCAGATGTGTGAGGAAACAGGAGATATGCTAGGAAACAGGAGACACAAAGATATACACTCACACTAGCGTCGTCAATTGACTAATCAGGTGATAGTTAATTGGAGTGCCTGAGAGAGTCCATTCCATTTGAATTAAAAATGTGTTCTCATTATATAGTTAATTTACACATACTAATTAATGTAATTAATTCATAGTTTAGCAATTACTTACTAACTATACAGCATGTTTTAAGGTGTAATGTTTGTCTCCCTCGGCACAAGACTGCTTGGAATTATATATATATATATATATATATTTACAATACTGTTTGCTAGATTTGTTAAATATCAAGACCAAGTAAGTGCACTTACTAATAAACTTATAAACAGACCTTTTGGTTCTGTTGTTTCTGTTTCAAAGGGATTATATTTCGGTATGCTGGAGGGTAGTTTTTAAGTTTGGATGTGGTAAATTGTAACATTGACAATTGAATGAAACTGATGACAAGTTTGAACCCATAATCTTTATTCCCATCTGGTGCTGCCATCACTTGCGGAAATCTTTACATTAAATTTCCGTGCTGCACAAATCACCAAAGTAGTGAGCTGTCTGACATCCATGTTGGTTTGTTATGCTATGGCATGCATGTGGCAGTCATCAAAGATGCAGTGATGGTTTTGTAGTGATTTCAGGTTGACCAAAATGTGTAGTATGGCCCCAGCCTAAGGCTGGCATATGGATTTGTTCAAGCCATGTGGTATTGAAATGATGTATGCACTGATGTTTACGGTAGATATATAGAATCTTGAAATACACATGAGAAACATCCAGAATTTGAGTTGATTCCTTTGTCAAAACAGTTACTGAGGATACCCAGTGCCGACAGAGGCACCGATAGCACATTCAGCTTGACAGTGATTTCCGCCGTTGGTCGTAGCTAAAAGACCAAATTGAATTGCAGAGTTAATTCGTAGACTGCTTTGATTCTCTTATGGACACCCTCACAAAGAAAATCTATTGATTTTCCACTTAATTAAATATTACTTGTTATGTCATGTCCTCTCGTTGTATTTTCCCGCCGTTTTTCATAAAAGACCAAAATGAATTGCAGAGCTCATTCGTAGACTGATTGCTTTGATTCTGAGGACATTAAGCAAGTTAAAAAGTGGGGCTTTAAAATGAGATGAAGTCAAAAATAAAGTGTACTGACGTATCTGTATATTCCGATTTATTCTCAAAATTCAGATTTTAACTTAATTTTGACAGACCACGTCAATTTTTTACATCGTTAAATTAGTTGTGAATTAATTTACACACATAAAGTGTGAAGTGTTATTCTATACAGTCTATATTTATGGATAAGGTTAGCAACTATCTCCTACATTACCAAAGGTAACCACTTGAGGGCACCATTTCGTCAGACGCCTTGCGGTGAAGCAATCTGGTTGGGCTGTTAGACTACTTTGGCCCACAGTTGCTCTGGCCTGCCAGTGTCAAGCTGTTTGCTTGTATTCTGTCAAATTATATAAAGGTGGGTAAATTTCTTCATTTTCTTGAATCGTGTGTAACCTTTTTCTACAAAGCTGATAATCACAGCACGGCTGTGATTATCTTCGGCATTCGGCTTACAGCCTTGTACCTATGACAGAATCACAGCCGTGCTGATATTCAGTACAGCAGCACTCCTTCTGTGTGATATTGCTTAGATGAAGGTGTGCTATAGAGGGCATGTTCAGCCGCTTGGGAATGACGGAGAGCATACACAACAAGGGGAGGAACTTTGAGTCCCAGTTGTTTGCCACCAAGTGTGGGTGGCTGGGCACAAGACCTGCACCACCCCTCTGAAGCCTCAGCCTTAGTCATTTTACGTAGAAACTGCAGCATATTATCTTGGTTTCCAAATTGTGGCTTTATCAGGGTTTATTTAGTTACATGATGCACTCTGTTTTTAGTTTTTCTCATAAATTGCTTCATCCAATTTCATGTTTCAAATACAATTGCAACCATTTGGCATGGTTTGAATGATATAAAATAACGTTTATAAAGTTCACGATTTTAGGTTTAATCATGCCGTCTCATTGGGAGTCTAACCCCCTAACATTCAATAAAACACATCTAATTATGTGAACTCTGGATTAAACCAATAATATTGACCAATCACTCCTGCAAAATATGCAATGTTATATTTAAACTAACAAATACTTGTTATTCCCCATGGCTGTTATCGATTATAAATGCCGAAATTAAATTCTTTGAGCTTCAGCATTGCTAGAATAAAATAACATTGTATTACACACATAATCCCAAAATAAACCAACGACTAGCTTGTATTACAACCAGGTTCCACATGGGGCAAGATCTTTTACTTTGGTACATGAGCTGATGACCAATTTCTATAATTATTAGATTGCGGTTCCTGCATATTTCAAGCACACATTCAAAATATGGTTTACGTACCAAAATAATTCACATGGAATGATATAGTTGTGTAAAATAGAAAAAAGAAATTGTGACAATCAACAGTGCTACAAATGATTGGAACTATAGCAGGAGACAGGTGTATCACAAAGTATAGTCTGAGTTTAGGAAATATATCTATAGCTCCTTATCTGAAAGATGGTCTAATTAAACAGATCTATATTAAAAAACTTGAATTGAGTATAGTTATAATTCAAATGAATATCTGGAAAGTTTTCGACAATTCCCTCTCGACAAGAATGTACAGTGATTAATGTTTGATCTTTAAAATGTAAAAAACAATCTTAAAAAATAATCCATGATGCCAGAACACATGGAGGAATCAATGTGTACCGGCCAAAGAAGCCAAAGAGATCATGGTTATTCAAGTTCACGAAGTCTGAATTTCTTCACCATTTTCTTCATATCTCGATCTGGTTTGAGACCACTTGCCTTGAGCGGATGGTCTTCCCCCATTTGTGGATCAAACATTTCCCTGAAAGATATGTATTTTTTGTAAGAGTACACAGGAATACTGTCTTCAGAGAAGACAGAAAGGCTAGCAGCTCTCTAGGGTAAAGTTGACTTGAATTCAAAGTGGAGACTTTCCAAATAGACCAACAGGCAGAGATTTGACCAGGGTACTACATCAGTCTATATCTTCAAACCATCATTACAATAATCTGAACAGGATTGAGTACATTAAAAACCTACGTTTTAAGATGTTTCTCGAGGGCCTTTCGCTCGTAGACTGTTTCATACTTTGTTTTAACGGGATCCACAAAAATCCTCTTGGTGAGTGGACATTTCAGATGGAGGGGTATGTACCTCGGAACAGGAACCCGACCAACCAATTCCTTCAAGATAATAAGAAAAACATGAATTCAAAGTGTTTGTGTGTGTCTGTGTGTGTGTGTATGTTATTTTACGTCAATCGATCACAAAATGTATCTGATAAATCTCATGATATGCTATGATTGATCAGTGATAAATCACAATATCAAAATTTGCCCAAACCCTTGTAGAATATGCTGAAGTACAGCTCTTATTCATCAAGCAGAGAAACAGCGATACATTCTGCCCAGATAACTGCACTCTCATGCCAAAAATTCCCCCCGCCCAATTCTTAAAGGAGACATATTATGCTGTTTTCCCAACAAGTAAACATTGTATATGAGTTCCAGAAAACATGTTTTTGAAGCTGTTTGCTGGAAATAGCTTTTGGGAAAAAACTTCTTGCCTGCCGCTATTCCCCTCTGTTTCTGTATCCATTCAGAATGTGCTGTTTCCGGTGTCTGTAGCTTTAATGCAAACGAGCTGCTGCCCATTGCATACAAATAAGATGTCAAAGTGAACCACAGCATTTAGGTGAAGTGATCGTTGCCGTTCGCGGACGGCAACAATCAATTCGGAGCTCTATATCTTTATGCTATTATATTATTAAATAATAATAATAATAATATAATATAGGTATCTATATTATATAATATCTAATGTCACGGCCAAAAGCTATGTGCGCCTCGGATGATACTATGAATCATAAAGACTGCGTCTGATGTCTCTGGTACTTCCACAACAAGTAAAGACTCGTAGTGGGGGTTATCTCGGCCATGGTTGAGAAGAGTTGGGGGAAAGGAGCTTTGGATTTGACTCTCTGAAGTCCAGCTTGAACCGAGCCCCCCAAGCCGGAGCTGCCGGACTGCTGGGGGAGAGCTTCGGTGTCAGTCTGGCAGCTCCGGCAGCTCCGCCGGACTCCCTGCCAGGCAGTCACATGGTGAACAGACAAATTAGAAATCTATTTTTGTATGGAATCTCCCTGCTTCTGGATTGCGCCAACATCTCCGCCCAGCGCAAGTCCACTGGTCCACAAAATCGTATCTATTCTCTGATTGGGGGGGTGGGAAAGTTGGTGGTTATATTCAAATTTGCCCCCTTCCTAGGTAGGAGGGGGTGCCAAACCCTAAACTGACTCGCTTGTATGGTATCTGTAGGCGTGGTACTTTGAGAAATGCATATCTCACACAAAAAATCATGTACAGACTTATTTCATAGTTTGTATGCGCGTGGGAGCACCAGAGACCCAAAACAACACCCCAAATCCCATGGAAAGTGTTGTTTTCATAATATGTCCCCTTTAAAGCAATTGTGCGATATACTTAAAGCGAGTGATTGATTTACGTAAAGCAAATCAATGTAATGTGAAAACAATGTAATCTGGACAGTAAAGTTATTAAGATACAACAATATTGAACTCGCTCAAAAAGTTATTTTTAGTTTGATTATTTTGATCACTAACAACAGCATTGGGCTACCTCATATAACAATATCTACAGCTGGTTGGGTAGCCCAGTCATCTCATTGTATTTTAGCAAGTTAACATTATGTTACGTGTGATAATTGCATTAGAATGAAATTACATAACATGAATAAACTTGACTTTACTCAAAGTCAATAAAACATTAATACAAGAACTTGATTTATCAGGCAATGGTGAAAACGACAACTCCCCTAGCGGAAGAAATGACCTCATACTTTGAAGGTTTCCAGATTAATCATGAGCATTAATGACTAAGTCCAAATAATATATATATATATATAAATAATATATTTATATGGGAGAGTGGGGTAAGATGAGACCATTTTTACTCCTGTTGTCCCCCCTATGCAAAAGAATAAGACCGAAGTAAAATGACGGCCCTCGTACCTATTTCAGGATGTCCCCTGTCAATCAAAATGATAACAATGCATCTATGACATAGGTCTGTGAAAAAAAGTTATGTTTTGGCTGAACCTGCCCCAGCTTAGGGGTAAGTTGATCCATCTGGGGGGGTAATTTTCCAATTTACGTTTTCAAGTTGAATGCATTTTACTTTTCCAATAGTCTTACTTATCTGCTTAAGGTAAGTTTAAAGAGTATAAAACCTGTCAACATTTCCGTATTTTGCCCCTTCTCTGATGGATTTTTACCCTTGACATCAGCGGCTGCTCTCTCCATCTCCTTTCTCTCTCTTTGTTAGCATGATAGCTTTTCTACAATGTCTAAAATATGAAAAACCAAATCAGTTGTGTAAAACTGCATTGAAATACCACTTCGTACTTTAGAGAATTAACTTAACTTCAGTGCATGAAGGTGGGATAAGTTGAATGACTGGCTCAACTTAAAACACAGCGGGTGGCTCAAAATGGTGGCCCCACAGCCATCATTTTGGAAAAAAACTGCCTAGTTTAACAATTCAGACAAAGCTTTAGCTAAATTATTCCCATGGTTTTATACCTTGGCAAATCACCAACATGACATTTATTTTTACTGTGGATACATTTGCTTGGAAAAAGCTATTATACATGATTTTTAAAACTTACTTTGACAAGCAAAAAACTGTTTATTGTAAAAAAAAAAAAACATACTTGCAACTTGACCATGTGCTTCTCTCAAGGGCCAGACACTAATTGTGGATGCTTCCTGAATTGATGGTCAAATTACAACAAATGTACAGTTGCTTAAATACAGGGGGTTGGTCAACTTACCCACTGGCTCATCTTATTACCCCACTCTCCCCAATATATATATATATATATATATATATATATATATATATATATATATATATATATTCTATGTAATAACTGCAAATATTGATATGGAAATTAATGCTTACCCTTAATCTAAAAAACACCCTAGACTGAATGGCCACCTAACTCGCCACCCCATTGGCCAACCTTGTCGTATTTGCATTTTTGGGGAATTTTTGTCTTTTTTAATTTTTCATTTTTGCAGGTTATGCAAAGGGACCATTACCATACCTGCGAATACAGCTACCTTTGAACGAAGCATTTCCACACTCAAACTGATCAAGACCTACCTTAAATCTACCATGGATGATGTTCGACTCAGCAATCTAGGAATTTTAAGTGTAAAGTAAAGGCGAGCAGAGGCCTGGATTTTGGTGATTTTGTGAATCGCTTTGCTACAAACCACAAAAATACGGCTGTTGTAAGATGAATATATGGCAAGATAATGTATTTTTTATATGTAAGAGGCAGGGATTCAAATGTTAGAAAAATTAATGTTTTTGCCATTGTGTAAGTTATTTTCATCTAAATGCACTGCAATTTGACTTCATATTTTTACACTGTTAGACCAGGTTGAGTTTGTGTTTTTTTTTAAAACAGAACTGAAAAGTTGAGACCAAACTACACTGCTTGTCTAAGTATCTGAGTTCAATCTATACACACAAGGCCTTTAGAAATGTGACATTTAAAATGAGTCAATATTATGATGTAGTGTTACAGTGTGTACATGCCTTAAAAATTCCCTAAATTTCAAGATGGCTTATCTTTAGATTTATGTGCAACCCCAAATTGATCTCTGGTCTCACCCTGGAAACCCCACTAAAAATGTTCTAGCTCCGCCACTGTGTGTGTGTGTGTGTGTGTGTGTGTGTGTGTGTGTGTTCTTCTTTATAAAGAATTATAAAGAATGTAACATAAAAAAGAATTATAAAGAATGTAACATAAAAACTTCACCTGCTCCTTGTCATTGAAGGACTTGGCTGCGGTTTTCGTTGTATGGTCCTTGGCTTTTTGGTCATACTCCTCCTTGCTTGACTGGAATTGCTCAGCCAAAATGCTTCCAACAGAGAATTTTTTTTGAATTGAATGGTATTATGCATCAGTAATTTGCTTAGTTCAATTAGTATGTTTAAGGTTTCATTTTAGGTTGTGGAATTATACAATTCTAAAATGCATAACTACAAACTTAATCGCAAGTCATAGCTGCAGTTTCTTCCTCTGAATGTTTTTTTTAAACTATGCTGGTTGATCTAACCTGTCTAGTGGATCTTCAGCCTCAGGGGCGATGAGCAGTCCATAAACGGCATCCAGGATCTCCTTCATGGGGATGTGTGCGTTGTAGCCACGGTCAAATATGTTGTGACATATCCGTCCAGAATTGTTGATATTGCAGTGGTACATCTTTGCTTATATTAGGAAAGTGTAACCACAGAATTATAAACAGTATTGACTTCTACATGGGATCTTTTGCACCAATAATATAAAATGCGATACAGATTGAAGGATACGACTGTCACAAAGCGGAGTGTTGGAGGTTTCACAGGATAATCCGGACCAAACTGACAGTACAGCTCAAAGGTGCCATTCTCATAAGGCGTGTCAGGGGGACCCTGCATCAGAATCTTCCAAAACGCTATGGACAGTTATAAATCACACTAACATTTATAAGTCTGAAAACATTGAGAAATCACAAACATAACAGTTCTAT
Organism: Pollachius pollachius; assembly: GCF_949987615.1. Taxonomy (NCBI): domain Eukaryota; kingdom Metazoa; phylum Chordata; class Actinopteri; order Gadiformes; family Gadidae; genus Pollachius; species Pollachius pollachius. The sequence goes on along the minus strand of NC_136935.1, from coordinate 37,354,025 downwards.
AAATAGCACACAGGACAGTTAAAAATCACATATACCAGTTAGAAATCACACACATAAGTTTTACAAGCCATACACAAGTTAGAATCACATGTAAGAGTAATGAATCAAAACACATTTGAGGCCCAACAAATGGATCTACATGATCCATGTGAATGCCAGATTTAAAATTGAAAAGGTTAACTTCCCCTTTGCCTTTCGCCTTTTTCAAGGGTGCAAACTTTGCATCCTGGAATGAACACACAGCTACAAATAAATTATCATATCATCCAGTTCGAACGTCAGAATTAAGGGGCTAATCTAGAAGAATATAAATAGGGTATCTATATCTGTCAAAATTACCTCCTATGAATCAAATATCCTTTAATGATTCCAATGATCTAAGAATAAGACACTAGTTTTTCAGCTCTCCTCATATTCATAAACTGCATCAGTATATCACAATTAATGCATAGTGTGTCAATATAATCTCAATGAAAGACGTTTGATAAATGATGACGGTGAACCCAGAAACAAGTCTTGCCTGTGGCCAAGATTCTTACTTACTGAAGTCTGACTCGGATGGGAAGATGCTGAAGTAGGGATGAGGGTCACAATGTAGGCTTCTCAACTCCTCTAGTATACGTTTGTCCTTCTCCATTAGGGGTCTTTTCTTAGATTCCTGGATCTTCTTTTTCAAAGCACTGTTTGGAAAGAAGTGCGTGCTTGGTTCAGTCTGGGGGTGGGTGGTGGGGGGTTGTAACAAGAGCGCTCGACATGGAAGGAAAGGTAAAACACAACACGAATGGTGAGTTGGTTTGTACAAACTTCTCTGCAGCAGTCACTGTGCTGTTGAACTCGCTTGGTAGAGAGGTCTCGGGGAGGACATCATAGCCATGTTTTGCAAAGATGCTTCTTAAAACAGTCTGGTGGACAGATGAAATGCATGCAACTTAGAATAATATAACAATTGACTGTTTTGTGTTAGTATTATTTTAAAACTATATAGTATTCCATGCAATGAAACTAACCCCACTCGTGATGGACGACGGATCAAGTTTCTTCTTGGGTTTTCTCATTTCCAATGAAAGAACAGTCTCACTTTCAAAAAGTTTGAGGCCATCTGTGCTTGTTTGTGGCTTGAAACAGCAACCCCCTAAATTAAGAAAAGGTTGTTAAGTAAAAATAGATTGAGTATAGGCTATGTTTCGACTATGTGTGTCTGAGTTACCGGCTCTAGTGATGCTATACCTGTGGCGTTGCTGATTCCGTGAAGTGTTTTGTTAGCCACGTTTCCAAGCAGGATACAATCCACAATGATGTTGGATTTGATCAGACTCACTGCCACGGTTTCAGGTTTTGTTGTTGATCTGTGTGGGCAAATATTCACATAACATCACAAACTCAAAAATCAATAAATGTAATTTGTAGTAAAAAGTCCATACAAATCTATATCACCAACATTTGAACACAAGATGAACTAAGTATGGGTGTTTGATAAACAATATACACGTCCCTGTATATGTGTTTGGATTTGATTTGAAATTATAATGCAATTTTGTGGTTGTTTGACCTTGTGTAAGGTTGTGAGAGAGCATGTCCATTGAATACTTTTTTGTTAGAAAAAACACAATTTACCCAAAATCTTGTCCATCTGTGAGACAAATGATACGGAGTCTACATTCAGGGAACCTCTTCTTCACTGCTTCCATTTCATTAACTCCATGTTGCAGGGCATTGTACAGAACAGTGTTCCTTTGTAGTTTAAGGTCACGCAGATGTTCCTGTTGTTAATTGTAGGTCTAGGGTTAGGGCTGTATATATCTTTGTATCCTTTAATCAAGTGTACACTGTCAAAATGTTGATGCCGTTTTTTTTGAACAAGGTTATCTAATGGAAAAAAAATATGCTATTTATGGGAATGATTAACATGTATTAATTTATTTATTTTAATTATTTATTTAATTAATTGATTTCATGTTATGAATTTTGTTTATATATATATATATAGCCTATCAAATGTTGTTTTCTAATTTCCATATTTTCTAATTTGACATAAAACATATTTTTTTACAACTTTCTTGAGATAATGTTAGAAACCTACCTTGAATATTTCCAGAGTTTCTGTGAATGTATGGATGAGTTTCACGTCTGAGCTGAAACTCACAAGGCTGATCAAGTGTCGGAAATCATAGGCCATGGTCCTTGATGCAAAGCTGTCAAATAGCTCCTTTGCAGCATCTATTTTTTTCATTTTCAGATCATCATAGCAATTCACCCTCATGGAGGTACTGGTATCAATCAGAACCTAAAGAAAATATAGAACTTTAAATAATAACAATATAATAACTATGCTTTGTACTGTTATATAATTGCTATAATATTCTGATTTATTCACTTAGCAGATGCCCATAAAATAAACTGCAAGTATAAAAGTAAACAGTACCATTATTGCTTCTTTTGGAGTCCTGCAAGTAATAAATGTTTGGCCATCTGAAAGATTACCAGTTCTATATAAAGAAAAATGCAAAGAAGGAGACTAATTACTTCTACAGATTGACAATTGTAGATAGAGATAGATCATCTACCAATCTATGTTTCATTATCTGCATTTTCTTTCCGATATATAATGAATTTTTCCTTAACATAAAATATGGCAAATAAGTGAATGTATTATAATTTAATACAATAACAGTCGGTACTATACATTTCAGTTGAGAAGAGCAATAAGGACACTGGCTTTTTAACAATATATTTAACAGAAAGATATTTTTATTAATTTGCTTATTTTACATAATATGCGATGCAAACTACTGTTGTGTATGTAGTATGATATTTTGTGCACACATAAATGTGTTTAATGTTTGTAAAAAATGGAAACTTATTTTATTACCTTGCAGCCAGTTCATCCAAATTCACAGTTTCGACCTTGCCACTGAGAAAATTTAACACTTTTATATCTTGTGGCTTGAATTTATCTTTGTACAGACAAATGCAGAGATTATCTGCAAAAAGAATATGCATGTGTTAATGAACAAATAATGCACTGTAGGCTATGGATGCTGATCCAATGGAACCAATAGCTGACAACAAAACAAACATAAATAACATTAATGTGTGTACTGTATGTGTTTGTGTGTGATATGCACTACCTTCACTCAGAAGTACAGGCAATGGCCCAGGTTGCCCTGCTTCCTTGAGTTGGAGCGGGGGAGTCACTCGTAGGAAGGGGAACTCTGTCAGTTTCTCTGTCATGTTGGCAAAAGTCTCCTTCATATTCACCTGAAAGCTTTAAGCAAAAACAATGACCAACCATGGCATGAACTTGATCACTTTAGCTTTTGTTGCACTTAAGATTCATGGAAACTTTACAAAAGGTATACACCACAACTACTTTGGTGGCGGTAAGGAACCTCGACTGCATTACCATTAGTTATTATTTTCCAATAAAGGGACCTCCAAGACTGGTTTATTCTACTAACACGACATCTACTTAATTAGCCAAAATTTAAAAATACTGTGGTATAATGCTTTTTATTTAACAGCATAGTTAAATATCTGATCCTAATTGGCCATTAACGTTCCAAGGGTGTGAATTATTTTTTCCAGAACGGGACACCTCTTACTGTTAAAAATTCTGAACCAGTCGGTCTACCAAATTTTTCATTGACAACACAGAAACAATGTGGTTGCAGAATGTGGTTGAAGAATGTCAAGATTTTTGCTGACTTAAGTCGACATAAAATATTAAGTAATTAACAAAAGTAACTTATATATATTCCTTGCTGGTAACTATGGTATCCACAGAATAATGCCTAATAAATTTAGACAGGGGTGGTGATGCGGCCTAGGCAAAGTTGTTTACCATCACCAAAGTGACGAGATAGCCCATCCTTGTTTATTCCTTACATAGTACAACTCCCCTTGCCTTATTCCTCACTAGTCCACTTTCAAAATCTGTCCACAACATAATTTAAATAAGAATGTGATTTTCAAGGATAAAAAAAATAGATAAGTCAGTTTGATATTCAACATGGAATATCTGTGTTAAATTGCTACATACTTCTCTCCAGTCATGTCGGCGTGAGACAACCATAAGTGGTATGTTTTGATGAAGGGAGGCAGGCTGAGCAGTATCTTCTCCAGATCAGTGTTCCTCTTCAGTGAGCTTTCCTGCAAGTCTACTTCGGAGCAATTTGGAATTGTCCCTCCATCTTAGAAAGCAAATCAAGCCAATGTAAATGAAGCTAACAAAATGGTCAACCATAACATATGGTCGCAACAATTTACTTTTCATTGTAGATCAATTCTAAGAGCGCCTTGTCCATTGTATTTTTGGGATGTATGATTACATCACTATAACATTGATTCCTTCATGTTTGCTTTACGCCTTACCTTTAATATATATTATATTATATATATTTTGCAAGTCACAGAACTGAATAATTGAATTAAGTTTAGTTATTAGATTTAGAAATATATATTTTAAAGGTTTCATGTTACATTACAGTACATTTATTTAGCAGACGCTTCTGTCAAAAGCGACAAACCTTAAGTGCATTCAACAACGTAGAAAAACCTCTGAAAGTGCAAGAAATACTCAAGTGCATACAACCTCAAAAATAAGCAACACAACTGGTTTTAAGTGCTACAATGTAGAAAGAATAGAAAGAGACAAATAGTTAGCTTATTTCTTTTTTCACTTTTCATGTGGATTCTGTTATGAGCAAGCAATCTAGTGAACACCATCAAGGTCAAATGTGTATTGAACTCATGCTGGTGGACAATGTCAACAATGTTTGTTTGGTGAGGAATTCCGTAAGAATGCCTGTTATAGTACAACTTGGATGGTTTTGCTGGGAAAAGGGAAGTAAGTGATATCTTAGGTTGATTAAGTTTGTACTTTCATAACTTTTTTAATTTGAATGGGCATTTATGATTGGACGTAACATTAGTTTATCATTGTAATTCTATCAACCCACGAAGCTCGCACACTAGTGCTCTGAACGACCAAGTGTGAGACAACTGCAGTTCACTTACTGGCCACTTTGGCCAGTAAGTGAACTGTACTCGTCAGTGAGTGAATTACTGAGTACTGAGAAGGATTTTCTGAATAATATATTTACATAACACTATAGTATATATAAAAAAGCACTTTCTTTTTTCTTTTTAACATTTTATTATTCAAAATTCCTTTGCCTATGGGATTGCAATGCGGGGGGGTGTCTCCATTTCAATTCCATTCAAAAAGCTTTATGGCACGACCACTGTTACTAATGCATTATTTTGTCTTTATGTTTTCTTTCCCTAAGAGAGTTTTCTACTTTGTTAATGCATAATAATTAAAAAATATATATTTTATTTTTATATAGATATATTGTTTATACATTGGTAGTCAAGGCGGGGCCCTATGGTTGTCTTAACCATGGGGGAAACACTGATATGCAAAGCTAATCTGTACTGTACACTGCTCAATTTACCTCTGATCTTTTGAAGGACATAAGCCCTTTCAAAGACAACTGGGGTTCCAGGTACATTGATTGGTTCACAGAAAGGAACTCCTTGTTCAGTTGTCAGTTTTATCGGTGCATAATTTTCATGCGTCGTCGACTGATTCTGGTAAAATGGGGGAAAACAGTTAACTATTTCTAAGAAAACAGCTATAATTAAATAAAAGTGCAGTGAAACACAATATAATCAAAATTGTTAGACAGAGGAGTAGCTTTCCGTGCACTTCAATGGACAGGTTTGAGCTAAACAATATCATGACAAGGTCTACAGCTAGTTGTACAAAACGTACCTCCGCTGCTTTTATGAGATATGCCCAACAGTGTGATGAATACTCAAAGACGTCAATGTCCTCTATTGGTTTTTCATCAGTGCGTTGTCCAGGCCTTGGCAAAAGTTCTCTAAACAGCACATACAGTCCCTCAAAGATTGCTATCTATGGGGGTTTGAAGAGAATAAAACCATAATGTATAGCATGTATTATAGTTGTGCAGTGTAAAAAGCACATTTTAAAGATGGCTAAATGCTTACAGTACCACATACCTTCTGAATTCTGGTTACAATCTCATTCTTGCAGATCAGCTGGTATAAACTTTGTGCAAGAGGGTTACAGCCAGTTAGTTGGCGAATGTAAGCAACCACCTTTTTGAAATTTCCTCCAAACCTTTCTGATCTCTGAAAGAGGACATAAGCATTGCTTTAAGTTTTAATATACTCTCAATGTAGTATTTAAAGGATTTGTTAGGGAAGCCTTATTCTACTTTTAAAACTCATAATATATAAATGACTAATATGATAAAGACTAAATATCTAAATTATGATTAATATAAAAATACCAATATATTAGTCTATTAAAATAGTATATTCTTTAATGTGGCTTACCACAGAATACAGTGAAGAGAGGAACACACTCTGCCCTAATGTTGTTTGTTTCACAGACGGGTCAACATCATTACTGAACATCGCAACATTGTCTTGGGGTTCGTCATGACATGTAGACAAGGAGAAATTAACTGTTGAACTTTTGTCTTCAGAGATACCACAATCTTCCAAAAGGTCACAAGCACCATGGTCCCCTCTGTCAAAATGAAGTTGAGATTCATTACTAATGATTTGAGTGACGAGATAAATTGTGAATATATATATATATATATATATATATATATATATATATCAAAATGAATAAATAAAAAACAAACAAAAACAACATATGTTTTGAGATTACTGGTAATGGAGAGCATGTGCTGGTATTCCACTTTCAATCGCCAGTTTTCTTCTCAAATCATTAATTGTGTCAGTGGTCAAGTTGACAGATATGTCAAAGTTTCCCTGGGGGTCGAAGGCAGAGAAAACAGAGTGATATTAAAAATACATGGTCATTTACCATTTAAATTGCTTTAAAACTAAACAAAACAAGGGGCTCAGGGATCGATTGTGTTATGCCTTCTTAAAACATGAACTTGCATATTCAACACTCACCTTGAGCATTATGTGACATCGAACATTGTGCTCTCCTGGAGTTTCTTCAACTGATGGGTTTTTCATTACAATTTTTTGGTCAAGGTTCTGGGTGGGTGTAAATATGGCATAGAGTATGTCTTGGTTTTTGATATGTCTGTCTTTTAAGGACCCTAGCGAAAGCAAGAAAACAACAACACAAATGTAAAAATTCCAAAATATCATATTTGAACGTAATGGATAGTTTAAGCAACCAAATAAAATTGAATAAATACATATGTACATATATACACACATGTACATACACACACACACACACACACACACACACACACACACACACACATATATATTACTGTAGTTAACTACAGTTTTGTATCCATGATTTCATCAAAAGGTAAATGCTGCTCTTACATGTGTTGAGGAAGGGGTCATCGGTTAGGGGCATTCCATCCACCGTGTACAGACAGACACCTTTACTGTTGCCAACATTTTCCAGATGACAAATCCTCAGCATTAAATCTTCAACCGTGTTCTGTGCAGGGTCCATGTCTACAAGGAGAACCAATTATCTATTTATGTTATATTGAATATATATTGAATGAATTGTTTGTTTAATAATAGTTTGGGTCATAGACGGGTGTGGGCTCTCAATGGAAATATGAATAGTTTCTGCTGCTGGTTGAACAGAATGGCCCTGCTCTGTAAGAGGCAAAGCCGCACCCTCATGACGGCTGTTTGTAAACCAATAAGGGACGTCACGCTACGTCAATTGTATTTGTCCAAACCATAATAACTTCCTCCATACCGTCCTACTTGGTCTCACACTTTCTATAATTTTTTAACACAATTTTTTATTTAAAAACGATTGGAGTGTTTGTGCAACAGTCATTAATATACAAACGCGTCACTCTTACCTTGGATATGTCTTGGCTCAGAACACTGTGGGTATGTATATTGAAGGCTGAATTCCTCCAGCATCTTCTTGACGGCCCCTGGTCCATGGCCCTCTGGGTCTGGCCTGGCTCTGAGCCTTCTCACATGGTCCTTCAGGTTTTGAAAGCGATTCCTCTCCACTTGACTCAAACCTGTTTTGGAATGTGTTGATTTATTGAGTGTTTACAGGCTGAAGCTTCTGGACTAGTCTTGGACCCATTTAATCGGGACGTTGTGCCGGCCAATTGAGATTTCTTGATTTAAGTAGCATCTTCAGTAACATGTATTTTACGTTCTTATTTACAGTGAGCATATGCCAACCAGCAAGCTCATGGAAAAGAATGACAGAGTAGGTGTAATGAAGCTATAAAGTCTTTAGTAGACGCCATGTTGGCCTTGTGTTTCCTCCTTGTCTCACAGCGACAAATAAGCGTTAAATATGAAACTTTTATGGTCCCGTCCGCTATGCTATTACACCAGGAATATTTTACATAACACAAAGAAAAATACGTCAAGTCTTGAGGACGCAGCTTGCGTGATCTGCTAACTAACAAAAGCTGCGCAGTGTAAGTAACGGAGGCCACTGTACCGGGGTGAAATCGGTTTTATATTCGACATTCGTCTATTTTCCGGGGTTGTATCTGTAATAGCGTCACGAAAACCGCACCAATTTCCTCCAGGATGGTATTATTTTGTACAGAAAACTAAGACTGACATTTCACAGGCTTGATCAACTCACCAAAATCAGCGAGTCTGGCAAAAGATCAAAGAAACCGAGCCGAATATACTTCCTAGTGCCATACTGCAGCGGAGTGCTTAGGGACCATCAAAAAAGCGCAACGTCTTTTTTTTCTTTCTTTTTAATAGCTCACTTGTTTTTATAGATATCAACACCAACCACATCGGATGTGTTTATGAACTCATTGTGGAGTTTCCACAACCCTTTGTTTTAAAGAAAAATCTTCTTTTTTTTTAAAGGCATACGTAATCATTGTGTATAGTTAGGCTAATTCATATTCAAGGCATTTATTTTGTAATAGCTCACTTGTTTTTATAGATATCAACACCAAACCACGTCTGATGTGTTTATGAACTCATTGTGGAGTTCCCACAACCTTTTGTTTTAAAGAAAAACCTTTCAATTTTTTTTAAAAGGCATACGTAATCATTGTGTATAGTTAGGCTAATTCATATTCAAGGCTTTTAAAATAAAGGGTTGTGGGAACTCCACAGTGAGTTCATGAACACATCAGAAGTGGTTTGGTGTTGATATCTCTAAAAACAAGTGAGCTATTACAAAATAAAAGCCTTAAATATGGATGCAATACATGCACTGACTACTTTAGCCTTTTTTAAAAAAAAAAAAAAAAACATTAAAAGGTTTTTCTATAAAACAAAGGGTAGTGGGAACTACAAAACGAGTTCATAAACACATCAGAAGTGGTTTGATGTTGATAGGATGAATTTCCAGTGAGTTATTAAGAATCGAAAAAAAGGACGTTGCACTTTTTTGACGGTCCCTAAGCACTCCGCTGCCGTATGGCACTAAGAAATATATTCGGCAAGGTTTCTTTGATCTTTCGCCAGACTCGCTGATTATGGTGAGTTGATGAAGCCTGTGAAACGTCAGTCTTAATTTTCTTTGCAAAATAATACCATCCTGGAGATAATTGGTGCGGTTTTCGTGAAGCTATTACAGTTACAACCCCGGAAAATAGACGAATGTCGAATATAAAACCAATTTCACCGCGCCGCCCACTGTTTGGTTTGATGGTGTCTCTTGACATGTATTCTTTATAGGCCTTGACGTTTTGATTAGGGGTCTAAGCATGATTAGCTGTTTGTAATACTGGCTTGCCTTACCTATTTGGTTTAGATCATCCTCTGTCAAACTGTCGCTGAAGTCCCTCTCATCGGTCACACCGATGTCAAGAAATCTTTTATAGTACTCAGCCAGTCTAAATTGATCAAGCAGGTTGTAGATCGCACCCATCTAAATAATTGAAACATTTAAGTGTTACAATTAGGCTAGAAATAGCATGTACACATTTATAAAGTGTGCCTAAGACGAATAACTAAAGGACAGGCTACAAGTAGAGATCTGTCAAAGTGAAAGCGAAACATAATTTATATTCCAGGAAATTGAAACCTTTGTTACCAAAAACTATTGGTCTATAAGGCCAATACAAGTTTACGTTCGGTATGCATATCAGTAAATGTATAGCCGAATTAATGTTGCATTAGAAATTGCCTATGAAATGTTTTGTAAATCGAAAGACTTTTCAGTAAATTTAAATGGATTTTATATCATAGGCCAATTATTTTGGTTAAAAGTGTACATTCCGTTCTGAAAATTAAGCAAAAAAAGTTAGACTACCTTGTAGATCTAATGGTCCGCCCCGTGAAACCACGGCTTCAGTCAAGTTGAAGTCACCTTCTCCCCAGGCTGGAAGCACTGAGAAGTGGAGTTGTTCCTCCCCCGTTTTTTACAAGAAATTAAGGTCCTCCCCGACCTCGGGACCAACGAGTGAAAATGATCACTCCCCAATGAATCACTCACTCACTCACTCACTCACGCACTCACGCACGCACGCACGCACTCACTCACTCACTCACTCACAGTGGAACCGGTAGAGGGCGCAAATGCAGCCACCAGGACACAAACCATTCTATTCCTGCCTAACCTAATCTAATGAACACAGATAATGTAGGTATATTATAAGGAATAAAAACACATTTTCATTTATAGAGTAACAGTCTAACAACACAACTGTGATATACTGTGTAAACATCAAGCCAATAAAAACAAAGATGAGCTTGTTAAAAGTATGCAGTAAGCATATAAAGAAAATATGTCCCGGTAGCCAATGCTCCGCGCCAGGTACCGGTCCACAGCCTGGTGGTTGATAACCCCTGTTGTAAAGTATTAGTTGGCAAGCGGACCCCAGACCTCACAGCCATAGCAGATGTCCACTTTTAAGTTTCCTCTGATGGTGCAGAAGGCCCTCCTTGCCTTGTTTCTGGAGTGGTTCACAGCTTTTCTTTGTTCTTTAGAGGGCCAGGGATATGGGGTGGCCGCATAATGGGTACTGTGTAGCCATTTGAGATTGTAATTGCAGATTAAGTGGTAAACAAATAAAGTTGACTGGACCTGGCACAAATGTGTGGATCTTTTTATATTGATGTGGAGAACTTTTGATGGAAGCTTTGAGGCTTCTTCATAAGTGGATTCACAAATGGCTGTTTTGCTGGAGTTTCGTCCATTCATATATAATTCATATAATAAAAAACATATTATAAACAATAATGTCTTCCTCCCCACATTAATCAACACACGTAAAGCTTTCAAAGACTTGAATTACCCGGTGGCTAGCCTGAAAATAACAAACCATTTGGGTTAATTGTATTTTTGTGATTGGGTTTGCTGGATTTGGGATTATATTTAAATTTATTAAAGGGTTTTTATTGTTTGGATGTGGACAATTTTAACATTGACATTTTAATTAAAGTGTTTGCAAGTTTTACACCATATTCTTTGCTCCCATCTGGTGCTTCCATCACTTGCGGAAGTCTTTTGTATTTTTTTCCCGTGCTGCAAAAATAACAGTGGCGAGCTGTTTGTTATGCTATGCTATGGTATGGTGCATTGGTATTAACCAAAGTATCTTGTATGTGTTGAGGATTACATGAATTATTAGACAGGTTTCACTTGTGCCCTCATCCCTAATTGTTACTGCCATTGTCGTAGGCTACTCAGCGGATTATTTGCTTTGTCTCCCCCTTGGTGTTTTTCTGTCTGTGCAATAGGCGAGGCGTTCCATTCATTTCCCCTGGCTTCACCTGCTCAAGATGCACTCCTGCCTTCCATCTCCGGTCGTCATCCCGGTTCCTCACCCACTCATCGCCCGATCGCTGTTTCAACCACAGTGGTAGACAACCAGTCACTGCGTTTGTGAATGACGTATTTCAACATACATTTCGCGTTCCATGTTTTTTCGTGTTTGTAATCTCTGTGTTCTCTTCGCCCCAGTATCGTCAAACACCTACCTGCCTGGCTGCCCTCCTGTGTGCTCCCCTGCCTCCCTACCTGCCTGTAGGGCTGTCTGTCTGTCTGTCCATCTTTTCCGTCCACTACTCAGCCCTGCGCTGTCATCCACTTGCCTTTCCACCACCACCAAATTTTTCCCTACTGCTCTCACTCTCCCTACAATAAGGGTTAACTTTTATTCAACCTCCATTGTCTGCATCTGTGCTTGAATCCCCTTGTTCGATCATAACACTGATCCCTATAGTGAACACCATAAGTTTCCCCATTAAGAGAACAAGTCCAAATCCGCTATACGTGGATTGGTGTGTACTGGGAGCATTAACAAGCCGAGACCTTGCAACCAGACCAACACTTGATGAACCTGTCTTGTGACAACCAATGAAACCAACGGAGTACATATACTGAACTCTGAAATACTAATTGTATTACTGCATTCAGGCTCAATGTTTTAACATCTCCAACAAATGAATAATGAAAGTGTCAAACTATTTATTTACAATAACAATTGTGTGCTGACACAGGAAAACACAGGGGAAGGGTTATATATCTTGTTTTAGGTCTCTTCTCTTTCCATTTCTCTCTGTTTCTCTCTTTCCCCATATCTGTGTTGCTCTCTATTTATCTCGCCCTTCGATTTCACAATATTTTTCTCTTTCCATTAGCTGGAAGTTTTCTTGGTAGTATAAATACTACCAAGAAAAGAAAAATCAGTTTGGGTAGTATATATTTTACGGTAAGGAAACTCCTTTTTGGTAGTGTATATGTTACGGTAAAAAAATAAAAAAGTAGGAAGAAGGAGGTTACGGTAATAGATCCATTTTAGTAGTCACAAGAAGGTTACAGTAGTAGATAATAGTAAAATGGTAACTAATAGTGTGTACGGATCTGAAAATGGGGAATAAATCAGGAAAAATAGAAATAACGGGGCCTGCAAAGGTAATGTTGGAGAAACATGGTGAAACAGCTTCTGTGGGTTTAAAATACTGGCATTAGTTTGGCTTTCCTGGAAGGGGGAGGGTTAGTTTAAAAATGTTAAAGAAGTTAGAGGAAAGGTTGTTTGAGTCAGAAAACAAAAAGAAAAGTGTCCATAAATGAGTTTGTGTCACTGCGCTCCGCACTCTGTTAGAGCCACAAAGGCTTGGAACTCCAAGCAAGTACCAAGCAAGAAAAGAGAGTGGAACACCTTTGCTTTTTTTATATTTAAGACAAAATCATGGCTGAAATCAACCTAAGCATGTACCCATCATGCATAGACTGTTGTCTTGATGCTGTGATGTCCTGTTGTCTTGGTGTCCTAATGTTGTGCTGATGTTGTAATTGTTGTGTTCTAAATCTTGTGATTTTATTGTTTGTATTGTGTTGTTGTGTTTTACTGTTGTAAAATCGTGTGTTATTGTTTTTATACTTCAGTGTTAGGTTTCCAATTTGACAGAGATGTTATCCTCTGTTTCCTTCCCTTGGACTACTGATGAAAATGTGCTTATAGCTAACTCTAGTACTGCTAATATGCTGTGCATTGTCCCTGTCAAATATCAAATACACAAATAAATAAATAAATAAGACATGTTGATGTTCATTTCACTTATGGAAAAGAGAGGGCCAGGATATAAAACAAAATCAGCTAGGGACAGAGAGCGTAAAAAGTGTAGGGATCTTTAATCTTAATGTCACCCGAGATGTAGACCCGGACCTGGACTGCACCGGCGGACCGCGTGCGAATCCCCCCCCCCCACCTCCATCATATGACAACGCCCAGGCCGCCGCTGCATCAGTCAGCCTCTATCCTGACTGCACAACAAAGGAGGAAGCACCCGCTAACAGCGCGACGGGGGTTATCTATCGGAGCCAGGCGCAAGCTCAACGATCATTCCAGCAGCTGGCGGCCACACACCGACCAAGCGGGAACCCGTCGCCGGCCGCTTGAAGAACCAGGCAGGGAATGGCGTTCTCCCCACCTCATCAATACGAGGGCAGGGAGGAAGCACTGTTCCCATGATCGAGTCCTGAACCCCCAGGATGGCAGTCCGGCATACGTTTTCCGTGCATGGAGACGCGGTGACATTAAGGACATAGCAGAATGCCTCCCGGACCCATCTGTAATGGGAGAGCAAGCTGATGTAATGTTCAATTGGGACCATGGATCCATATACGGTATACCACCTCCTGGTGGAGCGACTCTGCAATCGGGCCAGGGAGGCATTCCTCATGATTAGGGACTGGACCGCTATTCGCGAGGTCAAACAACAAGAAGGCGAGAAAGTGGCTGATCTGATGGACTGCGCCCAGAAGGTGTTCAAGATCCAGGGTGGGATGCCCGTCCCAACCGACAGACAAGTTCAGACTCCGTACGAAGAAAATCTCACCACCGCCTTGCTGGATGCGTTGGACCGTGAAATATCAGAATTCATAATATCAGAATCTGTAAATTCAGATTTATTCTCAAAATTCTTAATTATAATAATTTTGACACTCCAACAGACCATGTCAATTTTGGGTTTGATCCTGGTTTCTATTTTTCCACCTTGTAATGAATGATCAAGTGCTGGGTGCTTTGCTTACAATAACACATTACAATAAGGGTACATTAATTAACATAGTTAACCAGTGATATGCATCAACTTACGGCTTATTAACAGTTAACTAATGGGCCAGTAATCATTTACTGATGGTGTCCAATAGTGTTCATGTTAAAGGTCCCATGGCATGGGACCTTTTTCTAACAATAATATGAGTACCCCTAGCCCGCCTATGGTCCCCCAGTGGCTAGAAATGGCGTTAGGTGTAAAAAGAGCACTAGCTATCCTGCTCCGCCTTTGAAAAAACAAAGCTCAGATTTGGAATCAGGTTACCTCCCCTTTCTCTGCTTTGCCCGCCCAGAGAATTTGGCCTGCCAATGAGCTACGACCGTGCGAGCGCCACATGTGTGTGTCTCTGTGAATACACCTACTGTAACGCAAGTGTTGTACATTTCTTTGTTATTTGGATAACCGTCCTGCTGTTGGTGTTATTGCACGTAACAGGCAACACAATAACGCAAGCTTGCGTAAAGCTCCCCTTTGGTGAAAAGACTAGACTGCGTCGGGTTCTCTGACATCTTTGGTAGCCTGCTTCCACAAGACCCGTAGCGGGGGATATCTCGGCCATGGTTGAGAAGGAATTGGGGGAAAGGAACTTTGGCGTTGACTCCCTGAATTCCAGATTGAACCGAGACATGGCGGAGAAATGGATTGTCGCCGGCGATGGTTGACCGGTATTGTCCTCGGCGCCGGAGCTCCGCTGCCGAGGAGCAAAGGAGGAGACAATCCCGGCAACAATCCCTTTCTCCTCCATGTTGCAGTACTATCTGGACCTCAGGGAGTCAAAGCCAAAGTTAATTTCCCCCAATTCCTTCTCAACCATGGCCGAGATAACCCCCACTACGAGTCTCGTTGTGGAAGTACCAGGAGTCCGCAAACAGCAACAATCCCCTTCTCCTCCATGTCTTGGTTCAGTCTGTACTTCACATTGATGTGAGAGTGGAAGAACCAGAGATGTTGGAGAACCTGACGCAGTCGTTTGAGATATATACTATCATATAGATATCTATATGTAATATAATATAATTAAGAGCGTATTCACACCTACCTTCTTTGGTTTGAACCAAACCAAAAAAATCGCTGGTGCAGACCTTTTGGGCTGGTGGGATACAAACCATCGAACTCTGGTGCGGACCAAACAGTCGGACCGAGACCCAGCCGGAGAGGTGGTCTCAGTTCGCTTCCAAACGAACCCTGATGTGGTTCGCTTGTGATGTGAAAGCGAACGCACCTCGGTCGGATCCAGTTCTAAAAATCATGCAACGCTTTGGACGTAACAGGCACCCGCTCAGCTGCGCACATTATGGGAATTATTGTTTGATTATTGGTAACTCCAAGATTAGCAGCAAATAGAGTGGCGAAGTAACGTTCCTTCCGGTAGAGCCCATGGGACCTATGAGATCGAAAAATATGAGAGAAAGTAATTATTTTCTGGTCCTTGTCTTTATATGCCCTGGATATGTTGTTTGTGGACATATGTTGTTTGTGGACTTAAATTATAGTTTTTCATGCAAAGAAAACCAAAAAAAAATTGTGAAGAAGTTTGATAATGTTAGGCTTTGTGTGAGGCCGCTTTGTGAACTACAGCTCTTCGCCGCTCTCGACGCGAATGATATCGTCACCACCCACACTTAGAACTCTGGTATAGATATGGCGATTTCACTGCTCCACTTCACCGCTTTTTTCCCAGGGGAGGATAAAAGCATCAAAAGAGGTGAAAACCATTATAAGTCGGGGCATGTGGAGAGTTTCAGTAATGCCAATGGGGAGATTGTCATTATGTTTTCTCTACAGCCTTTAACTGAACAATTGCAAAATTAACTGTCAAACTCTTGACATGAAAAATTATAATTTAAATCCACAAACAACATATGTGTAATCCGGGGCATATACAGAGTGGCACCAGAAAATAATTACTTTCTCTCCATTGAAACCCATTCATATTTTTCGATCTCGTAGGTCCCATGGGCTCTACCGGAAGAGGCGTGACTTTGCCACTCTATTGTTGGACCGTTGGGTGAAAAGTAGAGATGGATTTATTGATTCGTTTCCGCGAACCAGTTCGCGTGATTCAGTTCGCCAAGAGGAGTCGTTCGCGAATCGTTCGTTCGTTCGTTCGTTCAGTCGAGTTTCCGGTAGCAGTGAATCGAATCATCTACGGTTCTTTGAGCTAGTAGGACTCAGCTCCTCCCTCGTTCGTTCGTTCGTTCGTTCGTTCAGTCGAGTTTCCGGTAACGGTGAATGGAATCATGGAATGCACGGTTCTCAGCTGAGTCAGTCAGACTCAGACTCTCAAACGATCGTGGAAGTCGGCCATCAACATAACAACATTGCAACTCAATTCCTTTTAGCTGAGTAGGAGAGCTTCATGTTCAGGATCGGGAAGTTGTTGCCCAGGCCCCGCACGTCAGCTGCTGACTATCATGAAAGCTGAGTCATTATCGTTCATTTTATATATGGAAAATTACCCGAGATAAAGGAACAATGCGTCAACCCTAACCCCAAAATGTATTAAGACCAGGCTACTCGACAAGAAAATGCCCAGCTGTAGGCCTATTGCAAAAATGTAGTTCTTGGTGGAAACGATGTAACCACCTGACGTTTTACTTTACCTCAGAGATAATACGATAGTTAATACTGATATGCCATGCGGCATATCATGCGGCATCACCTGCGCGTATTGCTGCTGCGTAGGCCTACATGGACGTTCCAATTATGTTGACTTTGTGTATCGTTGAAGCTAAATAAGTGGTAATAACTAATATATAACCTACTCCTGGTGCAGTGCATGCAACAGTGTGTGCCATTTATTCAGCTCCAGTATGGGAAGGTTACTTTGGAAATTTAATTCGATAAGGTTACAAGTTAGTTACCCTATTAAGAACGTAATAGTATGCGTATGTTTATTATTTTATCAAAGCCAATATAATACATTTGAGTTTTCCTTTTGAACCTTAGGCTACAATAGGCCTATCCCTCAACACTGAATGAGCTACTGTCAACTGTGGAACACACAGACTTTAAAATCTCTTTTTGACTATGAAATCATTCTGAGATCAAATAGATTTGAACAAAGAAATGTTTTAATAATATCTAAATAATGAAATAATTCACACACACACAAACCATAGAAAAATAAAAAAAACTGAACATTGCAATTTAACATTTTGGTTCTTTGACCAACAGTGATGGCAGAAAGAAAACCCAGTAACCTCTGGGAAACTGGAGAAGCCTGAATGTTCACTTCAGGTTCGCATTCAGGAACATCACTTGTTGCGCCTTGGAGGGAGACAGACGGCTGCGCCTCTCCGAAATGATCAGCCCCATTTTGCTGAACACGCGTTCAGATGGCACTGACGTGGCGACCACACACAATCTCTCCATCATCAGCTGAGTGAGCCGCGGATAGATTAACGATCTACTTTTCCTCCAGGTCAGCGGGTTGGAGGACCTAGGGATCAGTGCCTCTTGCAGGAAGGACCGGATCTCGAGGGTCGCTTCCGCACCTGCACTGATGTGACTGACGAGCCCTGAGACCTGCTCGTCAAAGTCACCCCAGATCATGCTCTCCTCTGTGGGTTGTCCCCCCGCAGCTCCTTGTTCCACCAGAGCTTCCTGCTGGGATGGATTGGAGATGGTCGCCTGTGTGGCAGCATTTGTGAGCCTTTGGATGGCCTCGGTAGCTGCCTGGTCATCAGAGAAAGTCTTCCTCTTGAATCTGGGGTCAAGGACTGATGATTCAGACAGGAAGGAGTTGAACTCAATCCTGTGGAAACGCTTGGCCATCTCAGCGCTGAGTGCAGTCAAAAGGGACACCACCACAGGCTGCTTGAAGCGGCCGGTCCTCAGGTGATTTGCATTGAGCCTCTGCAGACCCCGTGCCAAAATAATTATTTTGGAGGCAGACACGTAGCTACAGATAGGATACAGAAAGGACACAGTTACAGTGGGTCATCTTTGTTATGTGGAACCTTTTTTAAATGTGTTAATGTGATATAATAATATATAATGTGTTATATATATAAAATATTTAGGAATTTGTTACTCTATTTATTTACCATGTATTCATCTATTTATTTAAATACTATGTATATCTATTTATTGACCATGTTGTTATCTATTCATTGACCATGTTTTTATCTATTGACCATGTATCTATTTATTGAAATACATTTATCTATTTATTTACCATGTATTGTCATGCAATATACAGTGGGGCAAAAAAGTATTTAGTCAGCCACCAATTGCGCAAGTTCTCCCCCTTAAAAAGATGAGAGAGGCCTGTAATTTTCCTCATAGGTATACCTCAGCTATGAGAGACAAAATGAAAAAAAAAAAATCTAGAAAATCACATTGTCTGATTTTTAAAGAATTTATTTGCAAATTATGGTGGAAAATAAGTATTTGGTCAATAACAAAAGGTAATCTCAATACTTTGTTACATGCCCTTTGTTGGCAATGACAGAGGTCAAACGTTTTCTGTAAGTCTTTACAAGGTTTTCACACAATGCTGCTGGTATTTTGGCCCATCCCTCCATGCAGATCTTCTCTAGAGCAGTGATGTTTTTGGGCCTTCGCTGGGCAACACAGACTTTCAACTCCCTCCAAAGATTTTCTATGGGGTTGAGATCTGGAGACTGGCTAGGCCACTCCAGGACCTTGAAATGCTTCTTACGAAGCCACTCCTTCGTTGCCCGGGCGGTGTGTTTGGGGTCATTGTCATGCTGAAAGACCCAGCCACGTTTCATCTTCAGTGCCCTTGCTGATGGAAGGAGGTTTTCACTCAAAATCTCACGATACATGGCCCCATACATTCTTTCCGTCACACGGATCAGACGTCCTGGTCCCTTGGCAGAAAAACAGCCCCAAAGCATGATGTTTCCACCCCCATGCTTCACTGTAGGCATGGTGTTCTTTGGATGCAACTCAGCATTCTTTCTCCTCCAAACACGACGAGTTGAGTTTTTACCAAAAAGTTCTATTTTGGTTTCATCTGACCATACGACATTCTCCCAATCCTGTTCTGGATCATCCAAATGCTCTCTAGCAAACTTCAAACGGGCCCGGACATGCACTGGCTTTAGCAGGGGGACACATCTGGCACTGCAGGATTTGTTGTCCCTGGCGGCGTAGTGTGTTAGTGATGGTAGCCTTTGTTACTTTGGTCCCAGCTCTCTGGAGGTCATTCACTAGGTCCCCTCGTGTGGTTCTGGGATTTTTGTTCACTGTTCTTGTGATTATTTTGACCCCACAGGGTGAGATCTTGCGTGGAGCCCCAGATCGAGGGAGATTATCAGTGGTCTTGTATTTATTCCATTTCCTAATAATTGCTCCCACAGTTGATTTCTTCACACCAAGCTGCTTACCTATTGCAGATTCAGACTTCCCAGCCTGGTGCAGGTCTACAATTGTGTTTCTGGTGTCCTTTGACAGCTCTTTGGTCTTGGCCATAGTGGAGTTTGGAGTGTGACTGTTTGAGGTTGTGGACAGGTGTCTTTTATACTGATAAGGAGTTCAAATAGTTGCCATTAATACAGGTAACGAGTGGAGGACAGAGGAGCCTCTTAAAAAAGAAGTTACAAGTCTGTGACAGCCAGAAATCTTGCTGGTTTGTAGGTGACCAAATACTTATTTTCCACCATAATTTGCAAATAAATTCTTAAAAAATCAGAGTGATTTTCTGGATTTGTTTTTTCATTTTGTCTCTCATAGCTGAGGTTTACCTATGATGAAAATTACAGGCCTCTCTCGTCTTTTTAAGTGGGAGAACTTGCACAATTGGTGGCTGACTAAATACTTTTTTGCCCCACTGTATGTCATGTCATTTATTATGCCCCAATAAATTGAAATGCATAAATTAAATAAATAAATTAATTAAATACATACCCTTCTCCACTGATCTCCACTGTCACCTCGTCATATGGCTGCAGAACCTCGCATGCCTCTTCAATGGCCTCCCACTCCTCATGGGTCAAGGTGGTTACTGCTGGAATCACCAAAGCCAGGGTGGTGATGATTGCATCCCTCAGCTTAACAAAATGCTTCAGCATGTAGAAGGTTGAGTTCCACCGGGTGGGGCAATCCTGCAGAACCTTCAGGTCTGGCAGACCCATTTGTAGGAGGGTGGCCCTTAGCTTCTCTGCCGACAAGGAGCTTCGATGGAAGTGGTCAACTATATGTTTGACCTTTTCCACGGTTTCGGCCAGCTTTTTTAACCCCCCCTTGACAGTCAAATTGAGCGTATGGGCGAAACAATGCAGGTGTTTCCATCGACACTTCTGAATCGCCAGGGTGATGTTGGACGCTCCATCGGTAACGCAGGCGACCACCTTGTCCTGGATCTCCCACTCCCGCGTGATCCTCAGCAGATGTTCAGACAAATTGTCAGCTGTGTGACGATCGCTGAACTGAAAACAGTCCAGGAGACAGCTGACCAAGTCATAATCTTGGAGGAAATGGCATGTCACGGACATATAGCTGTGGGTCGTCCTGGATGTCCAACAGTCCGTTGTGAGACACACAGCTGCAGCGTGTCCCACTCTCTCCTTGACACCGGCATGGCAGCTGGCATAAAGTTGAGGAACCAGGACCTTGGAGACGGTCTTCCTACCTGGTAGGATGTAGGAGGGATTAAGGGCCTTGGTAAAGGCCTTGAAGCCCCTGTCCTCCACAAATGAAAATGGCTGTAGGTCCCAGACCACCATTTTCACCAGTTGTTCGTCCAGGGTTTTCTGCTGTTGCGGTGTCATCGGCCGCGACATGAACTGGGTCAGCCTAGATTGCATAGTCTGGCCTCTGCCCCTGGAGTCCCCGGAAGTGTCTTGGGATTATCCGGCATGTGACTCTGCAGATGGTGCCTCAGACGGTGCCTCCTCCTCTCTCCTCACCTCGCAAAGCCGGACCCCAGGGTGCCTTGTCTTGATGTGCTGGTGTAAATTGGCAGTGGACCCTCCTTTAAATGAAATCTTTGACTTGCAAATATTACAGGTACCTATTGAACCCTCAGTTGTTGTAAAATAAGTCCACACAGCGCTCTTCTTTCGTCCTGTCATTGCTTGTTGATCTGCCATCTTTCCTTATCTTTGCAGGTGAAGGTCAAGACTCGAGTTGAGAGAAAGTTACAGTTCAGAGATCAAGTTACAGTTCAACACAGACCAACCAACTGGTGGGGGTGTGGGGGGGGGGTTGATGGGTGTTAATAAATGTGTGAAACTAGCAAATACAACATTGTGTCTGGTTAAATATGTTAGCATCTGTATTTAATGGCCTTTGAGTTATTCACCAGCTTTATTTAATGTATGCATAACAACATAATGTCCTTAAATTAATAGGTTGTGGATCAAAATGCCCCCTTCCCCCAATTCAAGGTGAAGTTTGGCTTAGACAAACCAAACGGGGGGTGGGGGGATGTACTTGAATATCGGATGTTTAACATATCAGCAAGATAATAGACTTGATTTAGCAATGATGGAGTTTAAAAGTAATTTATGTACAGTTGTGTTTATTCTGGGCATATTTGACTATTATTGGGTTAACAGTAACAACACTCTTGTGAAGATGGCATTGGCCACCCCCACTCAAGAATCGATCAAGATCCCCCATGGTGGGGGTCCCGGCCGGGTCGCGTGCGGCAGAACGAACCATGAAAGAACGAAACAAATTGACGAGACATTCAAATATTTTATTAATCTGGCATGACACAGAAAATATAAAGACAACATGCATTTACCATTTCACTGATATTTAATCGTATTATCGTACGCTCGCTCACTAAGCCGATTTGTTTTTTTTCCCATGAAATCGGTTGATTTCTGCCTCATTGGCTAAAATTCAACGAGAGCGTCCTAGACTCAGTCCTAGAACAGCATACGATTGGCTGGCTCTCGTGAGTCGTGACGTCTCTCAGTCGGTCCCTCCTCACCACTCACACAGTGAGTGAACGAACTGTCAGCGAGTCAGCGACTAGTGGGTCTGGGAGGAGTCGAGTCTGAGAACGAACGAGACGAACGAGAGAGAGGAACCAGTTCAGTTCGTTCGTCTTAAAGATTCGTTCATTCGAACTGATTCGTTCGCGAACGAGTCATCTCTAGTGAAAAGGAGTCGTGGCTCAACATGGAGCAAAGAGGAGACGGAAAGCCTATTGGATATTTGGGACCGATATCCAATCGAAATAACGTCTCCTCTTTGATTGACGATTGTTTACTTTCACCTGCGCTTTCGCCCCCCTTTTTTTAAATTAACGCTTTACCCCACCACATACCTTTTTGTCCAATGATTAAACAATCTTTGCACACATGTGGGTTTGTTGTCAAATTCTGGGACTGTTGCGAAAATTGCAATGTGAGAAGGAACCGCACCGAACCAAAAAATAAATATTGTATTTTTGTCCGGACCAAAGAGAGCAAACTAAAGGACTTTCCTGGTGTGAATACGCCCTTAGATACAGATCTTCAGGACTCCCACCGGAGCACCCAGAGTGTTGTAGAACATTTACAGAACAGGGCCAAAAGCTGTGTGCGCCTCCGGATGATATTATGAATCCAAGCCCATCCACTGTAAACACTAGCGCATGGTTCCGTGGCCGCAAGCTGCTCAGGGCCAAAAAAACCCACCCTGTGGAGTGCGGTAAATGACGAGACAAGAGACGGAGATGGGTCGAGTCGGCTTTACTCTCCACTTCAAATTAAACAAGTTACTCCAGCATGAGTTCAAAACGTAACTGCCGTAAACCAGAACACCCGTAAAACCGAACTGTCGTAAACCGGAACTGTTATCCCAAAACCCTTTTCCTTAAAGGAACAGTCCCTTGGTGAATGTCTTTATTATTGTTGTTGTGGGTCACCACACAGGCCCCCCCAGAATTCACCCAAACCAACAGGTCCAGACCCAACAGGGAACATCGGACACCCACTAGTGTTAAACAGAACATACTAGCACGTAACAGTCCCCAGAAAAATCAACGCCTAGGGGGGAGGACCAGGCGGCCCGAATGGCTGCGCCTAACAGGAGAAGGGCAAAAGGTAGGAGCAGGTGCCGAGGCCGCTGCAGGGCCAGGTGTCGAGGCTGCCACAGGTGGGCGCCCCCACCGCGGGGGCTGAGCCAGCTGGAGCGGTTCGCCAATATCCACATGAGCATGCTTGAGCCGGTCTATAGCCACCCGCTCAGGCCTGCCCCCCATATCCACTACAAAGCTCTTAGGCCCACCCTCCAAGACGCGGAAGGGGCCATCGTAGGGGGCCTGCAGCGGGGTACGGTGGCCATCGTGGCGGACGAAAACGTACTTGGCTGACGGTAAATCCCTGGGAACGTAGGACCGGGGGAGACCATGGTGAGACGTTGGAATGGGAACGAAAGCGTCCGCAATGTCCCGGGACACAGCACGATGGGAGGCAGCCGACCACGGGGCCGTGGCGTCCGGAAGAAACTCCCCAGGGACGCGCAGGGGCTGGCCGTACACCAGCTCTGCTGACGAGGCCTGAAGATCGTCCTTGAGGGCGGAGCGAAGGCCCAGCATAACCCATGGGAGGCGGTCAGCCCAGTCGCTGCCCGTAAGGCTGGCCCTGAGCGCGGCCTTCATGTCCCGATGAAACCGCTCGCAAAGCCCATTGCTCTGTGGGTTATAGGCTGTGGTACGGTGGACCTTCACCCCCAGGACCTCGGCGACCGCAGTCCAAAGCTCCGACGTGAACTGTTGCCCCCGGTCCGAGGAAAGGTCGGACGGTGTGCCGAAACGGGCCACCTCAGCTGCTGTAGTGGAAGACAGGGGAACCACTTCTGGCAACCTGGTGGTCCTGTCCACCATGGTGAGGAGGTAGGTGTAACCACCTATCCGGGTGAAAGCGGGCCCACCAGGTCCACATTCACATGGTCGAAACGCCTCTCCGGCACTTTGAAGAGAGCCAAGGGGGCTTTGGTATGCCGAGTCACCTTTGCACACTGGCAGGCCACACAGACAGCGGCCCAGGCCCTGACGTCCTTCCGCAGGCCCAGCCAGACGAACTTGGCCCCCACCAGCTTGGCAGAGGCCTTCACCCCCGGGTGGGAAAGGCCGTGGATTGTCTCAAAGACCTTACGCCGCCAGCCAGCAGGCACCATGGGGCGCGGTTGGCCAGTGGAGACGTCGCAGAGGAGCCGTGCCAAATACCACATCCTCCATGAGGAGCGCCGTGGGGGCCGCCCTGTAGGCCTGTACCTCAGAGTCCGTAGCCTGATCCCCAGCCATAGCTGCGTAGTCGAGGCCCAAGTGGACGGAACCAATAACCACCCAAGAGAGGCAGTCGGCTACAAAATTGTCCTTGCCGGCCACATGCTGAATGTCCGAGGTGTACTCCGAGATGGCGGAGAGCTGACGCTGCTGCCGACCAGACCATGGCTCCGAAGACTTGGCCATTGCGAACGTCAGCGGCTTGTGGTCAACGAAAGCCGTGAACCGACGGCCCTCCAACAGGAAACGGAAATGACGGGTGGCGAGGAAAAGAGCCAGGAGCTCCCTGTCGAAGGCGCTGTATTTCCTCTCAGTGTCACGGAGCTTCCTGCTGAAAAAGGCCAGCGGCTGCCAGGCCGCTGGGCTCTGCCCACCCACTGCTCACACACAGCCCCTACGGCATAATCAGAGGCGTCCGTAGTAAGACCGACAGGGGCGGTCGGAGACGGATGCGCCAGCAGAGCAGCGTTGGCCAACGCGGTCTTGGCAGCATCGAAGGCAGCCGTCATCTCTGTGGACCAATCCAACACGTCTGCCGGCCTCCTGCCCCGCAAGGCGTTGTATAAGGGTCGCATGAGGTTGGCCGCATGGGGGAGGAAACGGTTGTAGAAGTTCACCATCCCCAGGAACTCCTGCAGGGACTTCACAGTGCGCGGGCGTGGGAAACTGGCGATGGCGTCCACCTTGGCCGGGAGGGGAACCGCCACCTGCGGGGTGACGTGGTGGCCGAGGAAAGTGATGGATGACCGGCCAAACTCGCACTTGGCCGGGTTGACAATGAGACCATGCTCACTGAGCCGACCGAACAGCTTCCGTAGATGCGTCTGGTGGTCGTCTGCAGACGCACTGGCAACGAGAATGTCGTCCAAGTAGACGAACAGGAACGGCATGTCCCGCAGCACAGAGTCCATGAGGCGCTGAAACGTCTGTGCTGCGCCCTTGAGGCCGAAAGGCATCCTCAGAAATTCAAAAAGTCCAAAGGGCGTGATGACCGCCGTCTTGGGGACATCCTGCGGGCAGACGGGCACCTGATTGTAATCGCGTACCAGGTCCACCTTTGAAAAGATGGCGGCGCCGGCCAGGTGGGCGGAGAAGTCCTGAATGTGCGGTACCAGGTACCGGTCGGGGGTGGTGGCATTGTTCAGGCGACGGAAATCACCACAAGGCCGCCAACCGCTATCAGCCTTGGTCACCATGTGCAGGGGGGAGGCCCACGGACTGTTGGAACGGCGTACGATGCCGAGGCGCTCCATGGTGGCGAACTCCTCCCTGGCGATCGCGAGCTTGGCAGAGTCGAGGCGCCGGGCCCGTGCATAGACCGGAGGGCCAACCGTGGTGATGTAGTGCTCCACCGCATGCTTAGCCACAGCCGATGAAAACGTGGGCGTGGTGATGTCTGGAAACTCAGCCAGCAGGCGTTGATACAGGGCCCCGGTGGCAAACGTGTTCGCAAGACAAAGCCCCCCCACCCCCCCAACATGCAGGGGTACGAAGCAAAAGAGAGGGCGTCGATCAGGCGGCAGTTCGTTACATCCACCAGCAGCCTCAAGGCGCAGAGGAAATCCGCCCCCAGGAGTGGCGTAGACACGGCAGCCATGACGAAATCCCAGCCGAAATGTCGGCCGCCGAAACACACCTCCACATACCTCGTGCCATAGGTACGAATGGGTGTGCCGTTGGCGGCGTCCATCGGGGGGCCATGGCCGCCAGCCACAGTGTCTACAGGCGTCGCCAGCAGGATGCTGCGCTGAGCCCCAGAATCGACCAGCAGCCGCCGGCCGGACAAGGCGTCAGTGACGAACAGCTTGCAGTCCCGACCAGTGCACACAGCTGTTAACGAGCGCTGGCCCGGGCTTCTCCCGGAGCCCCAAAACTGCAAGGCTGGCGACACTGCTTGGCCTTGGCCCCAAACCTGGCATGGTAGTAACAACACCCGTCGTCACGCTGTCGGCGGGCTGTCACAGCGGCTGCGGTGTCCGGGTCGTACCCCGGGGGCGGAAGCGGGGCCGACGTGTGCTGGGGGGGCAGCAGGGCATGGACAAACTGCTGCCTGCTGGCGGGGAAAATCCTGTCGGCCTCCACAGCCAACGCCCGGTAGTCCTTGGAGGCAAAGAGGGGGGAGCTGGCCAGTGCGGTGCGCACGGGTGCTGGAAGCTGCCGCAGGAAGATGTGGGTGAAAAGGAAGAGGGATCCGCCGAGCCCAGCACGGCCAGCATCCTCTCCATCAACTCGGACGGCTTGCCGTCACCCAGGCCGTTCAGGGAAAGCAGGCGGTCCGCCTTCTCCAGCTCCGAGTTCAAAAAGCTCCAGTTCAAAAAGGCCCACGAGGAACGTCTTGAGTGCGTCGTACTTGCCGACAGCTGGAGGAGCCTCCAACCGCGCCATAGACCTGGCCGTCGTCGCGGCATCTAAGGCTGCTACCACGTGGAAATATTTTGGGACGTCTTGCGTTATTCCTCTCAGCTGGAACTGGGCTTCGATGTGTTGGAACCACGACCGTGGGTTGTGCTGCCAAATGTCCGGTAATTTGACAGTGGCAGCATAGATAGCGCCGACGTTAGCCGCGTCGTTGACGCGCCGCCAGCCGCGGCCGGTGCCACAGCAGGCGCGTTGTTATCACCGTCGATGTGCAACATAATCCAGCCGTATCCAACTCGCGTCGGGGGTCACCAATTGTGGAGTGCGGTAAATGACGAGACAAGAGACGGAGATGGGTCGAGTCGGCTTTACTCTCCACTTCAAATTAAACAAGTTACTCCAGCATGAGTTCAAAACGTAACTGCCGTAAACCAGAACACCCGTAAAACCGAACTGTCGTAAACCGGAACTTTTATCCCAAAACCCTTTTCCTTAAAGGAACAGTCCCTTGGTGAATGTCTTTATTATTGTTGTTGTGGGTCACCACAACCCTCCACTTTGACCTGCCACTAAAAAACGCCACGTTTGGGGAACGTGGCACAGGCAGGGCCGGATTAACACTTTCTGAGGCCCGGGGCTAATTACCCGGGTGAGGCCCTTCATATCATGATGTTCTGACGCATGACCTCACACAAACCCACTAACACATCAGCGTACACAGTAGGCCTACCAATCTATGACAGACTATTTAAAGTGAACTGGTAATATGATTTCAATTTAATTAAATTCATTTCAATTCAAGGGTAGCTTTATTATAATTGCAGTAGTGTTGACAAAGCTGACAGAATGAGGATGGGGAAACAAAATGTATCTGAATTGGCCTACTTGAAAATGTAGGAAAAAAGAAAGTATGAAATTGGTGATTCGGTGACTTTGGCAAATCATTACAGAAAAAGTAATAGGCCCTACAATGCATTTGCTATCAAGTACAGCAAGTTAGGCCCAGACAACATAAATGAACTGTTTTTTGAAAGTTACTTAATTTATAGAAATGCATCCTGTTTTTGTAAACTCATCAAAAACTATAAAACAATGTAGGGCCTATTGTAGGCTATTAAACAAAGGTCAATGAAGGCCCCGGCTATGGCTCAAACGGTTTGGGCATTGAATGGTTAATTTACTCCGGGAGTAACGCCCTGGTAGGCTACATGTCCGGTTACGCACAACAAACCCCAAGCAAGAAGACAGGCAGGAATGTACGATGCAACATATTTGGGGTGAACTGTTTGAAATGTGCACACAAACAAGCTAAAACTATTTTACACATTAATGGGGCTGGGTCATATAGAGGAGGCCGCCGCGGCAAACATGACTCACCAAGGGACTTCAGAAGGTCCGTCCACTGCTCTTCTTCCGTGCGAAATCATTAATGAGCTCCTCAAAGTCCATTTGGGCCAGCATGTCATGCTCAATTGACATTAAAGTCAGATTGTTAAGTTTCTCCTCCAACATTGTCGTTCTCAGCCTGTTCTTGATAATTCCAAGTTTGGAAAATGACCTCTCCCCGCTGGCATTGCTGACAGGCAATGTAAGGTAGATCCGCAGTGCTATGTCGACATTTGGAAAAACTTGTTGTAGATTCCTTTCTTGAATGAATGACAGTAGGTTCATCGGCTGCCTGTTTACAGTGGAGACTTTTGCGAAATGCAAAAACTGTCCTAGTTCATCAGGGAAATCATCAGCCAGGTCTTTGTGGTATTTTGCCTGCAGGTTGACGCTTTTCTCGCGTATTTCACTGAGAGACAATGTGTCCAGTTGCGTTAGAAATCCGAAGTAGGTGGACGTTTCTTTGTACACTGCGTGTCTCTGTTGTAATGCACTGATCAGTTTGTCTATGATGACAAAGAATGTCTCCCGAAAGCGATTTTCTCCCGCATTGGACACAAGGGTTGGTTCGTCTGTGTCATCAGCCGGGGTGGTGCGCTTCACCTGTCGAGTCACAGTGTACTGCTGTGACAGTGATAGTGATTTGGCCTGGGATTCCAAGTGTTTGTACTGGGAGCGTAAATTGGACACAAAGTCTATGAGGGACTGGAGCAATTCCACAGCAGTAACTAGGTCCAACTCCACCTTCTGCAGGGCCCTGCTTGTGATGTCAAATCTTTGCAGCATGGTATCCCATATGATGGCGAGGAATGCTGTCTCGAATCTATTCAATTTTTTTGCTAGAGACTTCGCCTCATCTCGTGCGGCTGATTTCTGATGGTCGTCTTCTGCTATCTCGTTTAAAGTGTCGTGGATATTTTTGAAATTTAAACGGAGAGCTTTTGTAGCCCGGGCGGGTGCTGCCCATCGCGTCGATGAAAGTCCCTTGACCATCTCCATGCGCTTGTTCTCGTTAGACTCCAGTCCATCCATTAATATTTTCCAGCGGCTAGGCGAAGCTGAGAAAAAAGTGAAGATGGATTGAACTAGCCTAAAAAAAGAGCTGGCGTCACGGCAACAATCCACACTACAGACCCCAACAACGTTCAGGGAGTGGGCCGCGCATGGAATCCAATCAGCAAGTGGGTTTATTTCCTGAATTCGGGCACGCAATCCCTTGTATGCACCTGCCATGTTAGACGCGTTGTCATAGCACTGTCCCCTGCAATTTTTAATGTCTATGTGCATGTCCTGCAGCGCACCTGTGACTGAGTCAAGAAGGGACTCGCCTGTATGGCTAAAAATGGGCAGAAATTTCAAAAATCTCTCAAAGATCTTGCCCTCCTGAGACACGTAACGCACCACAAATGTTAGTTGGTCAGTGTGACTCAAATCCGGTGTAGAATCCACAATAAGTGAAAAATACTTTGCGTGTCGAAGCTGCATTATTATCTCTGATTGTACTCGCTGGCCCATGAGTGCAATAAACTCAGTGCATACAGTCGATGACAAATATGAGGGTGTCCCCCGCCCCTTGTTTCCAAAACGTTTTAAGTGTTCATCCAAAAAAGGGTCAAACTTGGCCAGCAACTCTAAGATGCCCAAATAATTGCCGTTGTGCACTGAGCCCAGTGTTTCATTTTCTCCCCTGAAAGCGAGCCCACGCTCTGACAGAAATTTTATCACGGCCACAACTCTCCTCAATACCTCCTTCCAGTAATTCGCCTCATCTTTCAGTTGATCCTGCAGGCCCGCGTCGATCCCACGCACCTGGGTGCGCGCAAGCCAAGTAAGAACAGCCTTTCTGTGGGGCTGACCCGCTTCGTGCATCTCGACTCGGTCAACTGAGTGTTTCCAATCAGAGAATCCGTGCGTGAAAGCGGACGAATCGTTACTGAATAGTTTGCAAAAAAAACAAAACACATTTCCAGTAGATGGGGAGTAAGACACCCATTCTCTTGCCACCTTCTCTCCATTTCTGAGCGAGCGACAGAACAATGTTTTGCTCAGACATCGCTTCTGATTTTTATAGCTCCTTTCAGAAGCCGAAAAATCGACATCTTTATGTTGACATTGTGTAGGTGCTTCAATTCCCTTTCCGACCCAATAGCTTCGCGTCTCCTCATTAACTTCTCCCCAGCAGGCAATGTCTGTTGATATATCTGTTTTCGCCCCAGCCTCAGAATCAACAGGCTCATCTGCTACATTACCCACTGCTTCTTCTCCATCCCTTGTTTCCTCAGAGATTGTAGCACTATTGCTAGCAGACTGGCTAGTTGGGCTGGTTAGTTGGCTAGCGGTGGTTGGCTGCTCTCCGTCACTGACAGTTGTATCTTTGTTGGTGGTAGCTGCTACAGCGGGCTGATTACTCCTCCACATGTTGGTTAATTTGGGTGTTTTCTGTAATAATTCTTTCGCTCTTTCCTTTTTTATTTCATCTAATTTTCGTTTTTTTGCTCCGCTCTCGTGTTTCCTTTGGCCCGGCATTTTCGCTCTTTTTTTTTTATGGATCTTTGTCATTTGACATTCAGCGACCGGAGGCCCCCCTAGCGGCGAGGCCTGGGGCTACAGCCCGGTCAGCCCATTCGTTAGACACGGCCCTGGGCACAGGTAACATTTTATAATGTTACCTGTGTCTATTTTTATGAATTAAGCTAGCAAGTGTTCTGTCAAATTATATCAAACAGTGTATTATGGACGCCTAGAATTCATGTTAAACTTCCAAAAAAATGATGACAAATACATGTATGCATTTATAGATTGTATCAACTTTGTGTTAGTATTTGCAGTCCCTTGAGAGTAATTTTTAGTAAAAGTTGTTTCTGCTTTGGATTTGTCTGTGGTTTACTTCAATGTTTTTAATAAATAAGTTGAAATTGGAAATGGTTTGTTTTGGTTTCTCTTTCCTTTTAAACTACGCCAGAATAAATCTTACCTTATTTGAGTTGTGCTAGTGACCTAGTTTGTAGTTGGTCTAGTTTCAAATAGAAATTTAATGGCACAGAGGACAATACATTATCTAGTGGAAAGTGAATTCATGATTAGTTTGAGATTCAATTATTACTATACGTAAGGAATGTTTGTAAAATATATTCAAATATATCAATAATTAAAGGAACATGCAGACATGTACCTAGAAACTGTAGCTCTTTATCTTGGTTTCCAAATGTTGACTTTATTAGTTTTTATATTTCATGTCACACTCTGTTTGGCCTTTCTCATAAATTGCTCAATCCAATTTAATGTTTCAAATACAATTTTAACTTAATGGCAACTATTTGGCATGGTTGGAATCATACAAGAAAACAAAGTTAACTTCAGGTTTTATCCTACATTTTCATTGGGAGTCCTCTAACCCTTAATAAAAACACTAAACGCAAAATGATGTGAACTCTGGATTAAGTCAATATTGACCAATCACTAGTGCACAATATGCTGTAATTAAGGTTTAAATTAATATTTTTCCCCATAACTGTAATATATAATAAATGCAGTAGCCTGTACTAGCTATAGGTGATCAAAAACAGATCTGCCCTAATAAAGATAATATGTTAAATGTTTTAATGTCAACATGCAATATAGTCATGTTGACATTAAAAACATTTAGTCCTAATAAGAAGATAGTCACAGAATTCTGAAGTTAAATGCTGGTCAATAAATTTCCAATAAGCATGGCTATAATGAAAAGGATATTGTATTACACATACAAATAAATCAATCCATCTAACATCTATATATTTTTCAACTCAAATCTATAAGTTGAAAACCAAGTACTATATGTAATAGTTTATTATATTATATTTCATTCTAAAAAAAATTCTAAAAATGGTTTGTGTACTTACATAATTAACTTGGGATGATGCAATAAGTGAAATAGACAATATAATTTTGTGATGAGAGACAAGAAAAAATATACTATGATTGTGGTATTCGGTCTCCTGAGCAATGGTTCCAGAATACAGTTTATACTATTTTAGCTCCTTAATTAAAGGATTCTATTTAATACAGTTATAACTCAAAAAAGATATGATTATGTATAGTAATAAGTAAAGTGATTTTTTGGAATGAAGCTAAACAGAGGTGGTCAGCATGTTTGCTAAATTGTACAGCATGTCGCTGTTGAAAGAAAAAAGGTACCGTGAGAAAGCGTTAGCCAAGTATTGGCCAATGTAACATTTTCACAAGACTGATTAATGTTTGATCTTATAAAATGTTTAAATAATCTATAAAAAGGAATCCTAAATGCCGGTTCACATTGCGGTACCGATGTGTCATCATGGATTCTTTTCATGAAGCCAAAGAAGACAATGGTTATTCAAGCTGGTGACGTCTGTAATTCTTCACCATTTTCTTCATATCTCGATGTGGTTTGAGATCTCTTGCTGTGAGCGGATGGTCTTCCCCCATTTTTGGATCAAATTTTGATCTGAAAGACATATTTTTTTGTAGGTTTGAGAGTTCACAAGAATGCTATCATCCTAAAAGATAGAAAGGCTTGAGGCTGCCTTTGGTGAAGGTGACTGGAGGTCAAAAATGGACTTTCCAAATAGACCACAAAGGACAGACTTGACCAGGGTACAGCATCAGTAAATCATCATATAAACATTACAATAATGTGATTAAATACATTTAAAACCTACTTTTGAAGGTGTTTCTCGATGGCCTTTAGCTCGTAGACTGTTTCATACTTTGTTTGAACGGGCTCCACAAAAATCCTCCCAGTGAGTGGACATGTCAGATGGAGGGGTATGTACCTCGGAACAGGAACCCGACCAACCAATTCCTTTCAAGATGATTTAAAATACATTGATTCAAGGAGTACAGGCCAAACCCATGTTTGTTAAATATGAGCAACACATGGTACTGAACATAATATTATGTGGCTAGTGCCATTGCACTCTGATGCTAATTTAGTCCCAGGAAATAGTTAAAGCGCTCAGATATATATACACACACACACACACACACACACACACACAATGCATATAATCCTTTAAAATCCATAATTCAGATAATCCTCAATGTATCTCAAAACCTTTACCTTCTCCTTATCAATTAAGGACTTGATTGCGGTTTTCGCAGTATGGTCCTTGGCTTCTTGTTCATACTCATCCATGCTGGATTGGAATTTCTCAGCCAAAATACTACCAAAAGAGAAAACAGTTATTTGAACAGTATCATTTTTATCCTATACTTAGGTAAATAAGAATGAATAAGATTCCTATAAGTGGTATTTTTATAAAGTACTAAAATATTGACATCCCATGACATAATTATAAGAAAAGCTAATAAATGAGGAGTAGGACTGCATAATTTCAAACTCAAACAAGTCATAGCTGCGGTTTCTTCTTTTGAATGTTTTGTTTGAAAATATGCTTGACGATCTAACCTGTCTAGTGGATCTTCAGCCTCAGGCGCGATGAGCAGTCCATAAACGGCCTCTAGGATCTCCTTCATTGTGATGTGGGCGTTGTAGCCGCGGTCAAATATGTTGTGACATATCCGACCAGAACTGTTGATATTGCAGTGGTACATCTTTGCTTATGTTAAGACAGAGTAACAACTGCTGAATTTACTTCTCCATTGGCTCTTTTGCAAAGATAATAATCAGAGAAAACAGATGGAAGGATACGACTGTCACAAAGCGGAGTGTTGGAGGTTTCACGGGATAATCCGGACCAAACTGACAGTACAACTCAAAGATGCCATTCTCATAAGGCGTGTCAGGGGGACCCTGCAGCAAAATCTTCCAAAACGCTATGGACAGTTATAAATCACACATAGCAGTTATAAATCACACATAGAAGTTAGAAATCACACATAGAAGTTAGAACTCACACATAACTAAGAAATTCCACATAAAAGTTGGAACTCACAGTCACAGAACTCTTAAAACGCGATATAATGGCGCAAAGGAAAAATTTAACGGAAAGGGGATTTATTTATTTATATTTTTTAAAATAGGCATGGGCAAACCTGAAGTAAGGAGGTCTTCAAAATGTTTGTTGGGGGGGGGGGGGGGGGGCACTTTAAGTGCGGCCTAATTTAAATGGCAATGCCCCCGTGTTATTTGCCCCTTTTTGACATGCTGAATATTTTCCTCAAGTGCCCTGTCTAGATCGATTTTGCTGTACATTGAAGGTTTTTGAAAGCTTTAAGAAATCGTGAAAACTAACAAGTAAACCCAAATTACCCAACTTGTGTTACACATGCTCCTTCAACTAATCAATTCTGTCAACTAATTTAATTCTGTTTCCATATGGTTCGGACAAATGGAATTTAAGGAAGTGGGCAGATCCATGTGTGTGTTTGTGTACGTTTGCTTGCGCGTCTCCGCTTCTCGCGAGCAGGAACCAACCGGAACAATCCGGAGTTGTTAGTGTGTGAAAAACAACCATTTGAATAAAATCAGATTTTGTCAAAAAATATATAATTTTTCGAGAAATCTCATTGGACGATTTATTTTCATTTTTCGAGCAATCCTTTTTTCGAGCGATTTGATTGTCGAAAGAATCACTACCCAACCCCGGTCAGGGCCGAGTGTGTCTAGCTGCTTGACGTGGTTCAGAGCTGAGGCTGCCACACACCAGCAATACGAGTCTGTAGCAAACTCTGTTGGTCGCTATAGGGAAATCAGGCTGAGATAATACTATTGAAATGTTGTATGCGTCCAGCAGCGTCTCAACAAAAAAACAATGCTTTCAATGATTAATGATTATAGCCTTTAGAATCAGCCAGACTTTTTGCTTTCAAGTCCCTACTTTTTGCTACTCGACTGACGCAATTCCGGGTCTCAAGCTCCCTCCTCAGATAAATGATAACAATGATTCCCGAAACCAGTCACATGTGGCCAAGATTGTCACTTACTGAAGTCTGACTCGGATGGGAAGATGGTCAAGTAGGGATGAGGGTCACAATGCAGGCTTCTCAACTCCTCTAGTATACGTTTTTCCTTCTCCATTAAGGGCTTTTTTTTAGATTCCTGGATCTTTTGTTTAAAAGCACTATTTAGAAAGAAGTGCGTGGGTTGGGGGTTATAACAAGTTACTCGACATGGGAGGAAAAACAAAACATAACACGAATGATCAGTGGTTAGTTGGTTTGCACGAACTTCTCTGTCACAGTGACTTTGTTGTTGAACTTGCTTGGCAGAGACGTCTCGGGGAGGTCATCGTAGCCGTGTAGTGCAAAGATGCAACTTAAAACGGTCTGATGGACAGATTCAACGTACAACTTAGAAGATTACAGCATGAGTCAGATTTGTCTTTTGTTGTCCTTGATTTTAAAGGACAACAATTTAATATAGATTAAAACCGGATCCATTGTAACTTACCGCACTTTTGATGGACATTGGATCAAGTTTTTTCTTGGGCTTCCTCATTTCCAATGAAAGAACAGTTTCACTTTCAAAAAGTTTGAGGCCATCTGTGCTTGTTTGTGGCTTGAAACAGCAACCCCCTTAATCCAGTTTTGGATGTCAAATAAAAATAGATTGAATATAGGCTATATTTTGACCATGTGTGACTGAGTTATCGGTTCTAGTGGTGCTATACCTGTGGCATTGCTGATTCCGTGAAGTGTGTTGTTATCTACTTTTCCAAGCAGGATTGAATCCACAATGATGTTGGATTTGATCAGATTCACTGCAACGATTTCAGGTTTTTCTGTTGATCTGCGTGGGCAAGTATTCACAAAGCATCATTGTGGGGGGACGTGCAACGTCTGGCCTGCAGGGGGAGTATGGACAGGTTGGGAGCGCACGGGATTGGCCGGGGGGGGGGATTGAACCTGGTGACGAGCAGGTGTCTGCACTCAGGTCAATCAGGGAGGCTGTACTTATGTGCCTGTTTTCTGTTATAGTAGGAGACCCGGGAGCGAACGGACCAGGGAGGTCCGGAGCGAGCGTGACGCTGAGCCAGATTCACCGAGAGACGGCTAAATGGACCTTTTTGTTACCCTTTGAGATTTCTGTTCAGTTTTGTATCGCCAAATAAATCGATCTCCTGCGGAGAGAACGACAACCCCGCCTGCTCTCATTCATCGAACTCGTTACACTGGAGCCCAATCTGGGGCCGCGAGAGCAGACAAATGGACCAGTCCCCGTTGGGAAATGTACTCGGGCACCTGGCCCAGATGGCCGAGAGGCAAGGCCAGCTCCACCAGGCACAGAACGAGGTGCTCACGGAGCTGGCCCAGTCCTTTGCCGCCGATCGGGCCATGCTCCATGAGCTCCTCACCTCCGGCGGACGCGGCGGAGGACCCCGAGGGCCGGGACCCGCAGCCCAGATTCACGTCCCGAAGATGGGGGAGGCCGACGACGCGGAAGCCTTCCTCGAAACCTTCCAGGGGGTGGCCTCGACCGGAGTGGGCGCACCGGCTCCTACCGCTCCTGATCGGAGAGGCGCAGCTCGCGGCCCACAGCCTGCCGGCCGGGGCCCAGCGGGACTACGACGCGATCACCAGGGCCATCCGGGACCGGCTGGGTCTCTACCCCGAGGAACATCGGCGGCGATTCCGGGCGCTGGCCTTCAGCGAGGGGGACCGACCCTTCGCCTTCGCCCAGCAGCTGAGGGACCAGGCCAAGAGGTGGCTGGTCCCAGACCAGAACACGGCGGAAGACGTGGTCGAGCACGTGGTCTTGGAAAGATTCGTGGAGGGGCTGCCGGCTCAGACCTCCGCCTGGGTCCGGTACCACCGGCCCGAGAGCCTCGCTGCTGCGGTCGACCTGGCGGAGAGCCACCTGCAGCCACCACCGGCGAGCCAGCGACCGCCGACACCGGGCCCACGTACCGGGGCGGCTGCCCCACGGCGGGAGAGGCCAACCCCGGCGCCGAGGGCGAGATGGGGGGGGGGGGCGGTCCAGAGCGGGCACATGAGTCGCCTTCCACCTCCCTTCCACAGACGGGCGCTCAGGCGGCAGGGGAGGGGTGTTGGCGGTGTGGGCGGCCTGGCCACTTCCGGCGGGAGTGCCCCATGATGGAGGTGGGTCAGGTCGTCCGCGTCACCGGGGCCCCGTCTCCTCCCCACGGTCCCGGCGAGGCGTACCGTATCCCGGTGAGGATACAGCGGGGGACGCACCAGGCGCTGTTGGACTCGGGCTGCATGCAGACCATGATCCACCAGCGCCTGGTGCGGTCCGAGGCATTGGTGGAGGCGTTGAACGTTTCGGTGAGGTGTATACACGGGGATGTGCACGAGTATCCTTTGGTCCCCATCGAAATTCGTTGTGGGGGTAGAAAATATAGGGTGAAGGCGGCGGTTAGTTCGAGCCTCTCGCATCCCCTGATTCTTGGGTTGGATTGGGCGGGGTTCCCACAGGCAGTTAGGGGGACTACGGGGATGCGGACACGACAGGTAGGGATATGTAAGTCATGTGCGGTATTCTGCGCCGAGGCGGGGGCGCCCGACGCTGCTCAGGAATCGGGGGGAAGGGGGGGGTCCTCACCCCGAGGTCCCAGCGCCGAGATTCCCACCGGTGGAGGATTTCCCCCTCGAGCAGTCTCGTGACGCCACATTGAGCTCAGCCTACGACCAGGTGATAAGTATTGATGGGAGTCGGGTCCGGCCAGACGCGGCGCTGACTTACCCACACTTCATGGTGGTTAGGGACAGGCTATTTCGGGTGAGTCGTGACACCCAGAGTGAGGAGGTGATCACCCAGTTGTTGGTGCCAAGGAGCCGCCGGG
The DNA here is from genome assembly GCF_949987615.1 of Pollachius pollachius. Classification (NCBI taxonomy): domain Eukaryota; kingdom Metazoa; phylum Chordata; class Actinopteri; order Gadiformes; family Gadidae; genus Pollachius; species Pollachius pollachius. Next base: position 37,315,850 of record NC_136935.1, on the reverse strand, counting down.
AAATGGTCTTCCAGGCGGCGCATTACAACCCAATGGCGGGCCATTTGGGGTACGAGAAAACACTCAACCGGATAATGGCCCGGTTCTATTGGCCGGGGATTCGGGCGGAAGTGCGCAGGTGGTGCGCATCCTGCCCCGAATGCCAGCTGGTGAATCCCCCGGCCGTCCCCAGGGCTCCCTTACGGCCCCTCCCCCTGGTGGAAGCCCCCTTCGACCGCGTTGGCATGGACATTATCGGGCCATTAGAACGTTCTGCACAAGGGTATCGATTTGTGTTAGTCCTGATCGACTACGCAACCCGATACCCGGAAGCAATTCCGTTGCGCAACATCTCCGCGAAGAGTGTTGCGCAGGCGTTGTTTCATGTCGTATCGCGGGTGGGAATCCCGAAGGAGATTCTCACTGACCAGGGCACCAATTTCATGTCACGCACGATTAGAGAACTTTACGGGTTGTTGAAGGTCAAGGCCGTCCGCACAAGCGTCTATCACCCAGCCACGGACGGCTTGTGTGAGAGGTTTAACCGGACGTTAAAGTCCATGATCCGCAAGTTCGTACATGAAGATGCTCGAAATTGGCATCAATGGCTAGACCCTCTGTTGTTTGCAGTGCGGGAAGTGCCCCAGGCTTCCACGGGGTTTTCCCCATTTGAGTTACTCTATGGGCGCAAGCCCAGGGGCGTCCTGGACCTCATTAAAGAAAACTGGGAGGCGGGGTCCAGTGACAGCAAAAACGAAATCCAGTACGTCATGGACCTGCGTGCAAAGCTTCACTCACTAGGGGTATTGTCACGTGAGCATTTGCACCGCGCCCAGGAGAGTCAGAGACGCCTGTACGACAGAGGGACTAGATTACGCGATCTCACCCCGGGGGACAAGGTCCTGGTACTGCTGCCCACCTCTAACACCAAATTACTCGCGAAGTGGCAAGGGCCCTTCGTGGTCACGCGGCGAGTCGGGGACGTGGATTACGAGGTAGCGCGTTCGGACAGGGGCGAAAACAAACAGGTGTACCACATCAACCTCCTGAAGAGGTGGAACAACGTGGTCCCTGTCGCGTTTGCGTCGACGCTGCCGGAGGGAGAAGAGCTCGGGCCGGAAGTCCCGGGCCCAGGTCCCACCCCTCCGGTAGGTCAGGGCGAGGACCTCTCGCGGAGTCAGGCGCGGGACGTTGCCGGCCTGCAACTCCAGTTCGCTGACGTCTTTTCGCCCCTGCCCGGTCGCACCCCGCTAATTACTCACGACATCGAGACGCAGCCAGGGTTAAGGGTGCGGACACGCCCCTATAGGCTGCCCGTCCACAAACAAGATGTGGTACGGCGCGAATTAGCAACCATGTTAGAGTTGGGCGTGGTCGAGGAGTCCCACAGCGACTGGTGCAGTCCCGTCGTGCTTGTGGGGAAGCCGGACGGGTCGGTCCGATTCTGTGTGGACTATCGTAGGGTGAACGCGGTCTCAAAGTTCGACGCCTACCCAATGCCTCGGATCGACGAGCTCGTGGACCGGCTTGGCATGGCCACCTATTATACGACTCTGGACTGCACGAAGGGCTACTGGCAGATTCCGCTGTCTCCAGCAGCCTGGGAAAAAACGGCGTTCTCCACTCCGCTCGGTTTATACCAGTTCAAGGTGCTTCCGTTCGGGTTGTTCGGGGCCCCGGCCACGTTTCAGCGACTGATGGACCGGGTGTTACGGCCACACGCCGCGTATGCTGCTGCCTACATTGATGACGTGGTCACCTATAGTGGAACGTGGGAGCAGCATGTGCGGCAGGTGGCGGCCGTCCTTCAGTCGTTGAGACGAGCGGGGCTCACGGCCAACCCGAAGAAGTGCGTAATCGGGCGGAGGGAGATCCAGTATCTGGGGTACCACCTGGGGGGGGGGGAGGTCCGGCCACAGGTCGCTAAAACCACGGCGGTGGCCGCCTCCGGGTCAGGTCAATCAGGGAGGCTGTACTTATGTGCCTGTTTTCTGTTATAGTAGGAGACCCGGGAGCGAACGGACCAGGGAGGTCCGGAGCGAGCGTGACGCTGAGCCAGATTCACCGAGAGACGGCTAAATGGACCTTTTTGTTACCCTTTGAGATTTCTGTTCAGTTTTGTATCGCCAAATAAATCGATCTCCTGCGGAGAGAACGACAACCCCGCCTGCTCTCATTCATCGAACTCGTTACAATCATAAACTCCGTAAATATCTTGTACAAATCTATATACCCTACATATGAATACCATTAACTATATGAAGCATAGATAATAAATAAATGGCATAAACCTCCATTTGTGTGTGTATGGATTTGCTTTTAAATTATACAGCAAATTTGTGGTTAATGTTTGGCCTTGTGTAAGGTTGTGGAGGAGCATGCTAATTAAACGAATGAGCAGTGATATCTATAAATTGGCGTTTGCTTGTCTTACCCCGATTCAGACGAGTTGTATAATTCCAAATTTATCATTATGCTTCTAAAAGGAGTTTGCTGGTTTAGACTTCTGTTAGCTGCTTCTATTGACCTGCTGAGTTGCAGCAGCCTAGCTCCTCGTGATCTGACGGACTACACGTTTAATTACTTTCCAAAGATTTCCAGTTGTTCCCCCATCAAAAAATTGCTTATTCAAACAGGAGCTAGGCTACTGTAAAATAAATGGAAGCATCTAACGGAAAGCAAATGCTAACGCAGCGAACTCCCCTTCTGGGCGCACAATGATGAATTTGGAATTAAACAACTTGTCTGAATCTGGTTAAATCGCCAGGAAAACGCCAATGTACAGATATCTTGGTATATTCCTTTTAATACATTTCTGTTTGATTGAAAACCATTATGAACTTACCCAAAATCGTTTCCATCCGTGAGACATATGATGCGAAGTCTACAATCAGGGAATCTCTTCTTCACTTCTTCCATTTCCTTCACTCCATGCTGCAAGGCATCGTACAGAACAGTCCGGCCTTTCGGTTCAAGGTCACGCAGATATTGCTGTAATTTAATTCAGGTCTGAAGTTAGGACAATATTAGTCTCACATATCTGGCTTTAGATTAACATCTAAAATCTGAAGGCAGACAAGCTTAAAGGGGACATATTATACCGCCGGGTGTGAGTGTGATGAGCCTTACAAGCCGTTTCGAAAATCTGCCCCATACGGATAGATGAGCAACGTTTACTTCAGTCCACTGGGTAGGCTGGTAGACTGACCTATCCAGCATAGATCTAGGTGGAAACGGCTTGTAAGGCTAATCACACTCACACCTGGTGGTATAATATGTCCCCTTTAACACAAACTCTAAAAGTACTGGAAGCATTAATGAAATAATTTGAATAAACATAATTTACTAACGATAATCCACATGAATACATTAACTTGTCCGTGAACAACATTTCTGTCTGATCACCTACGTCTTTTGTTAACAATAATAATAATGGATTTTATTTATATAGCGCTTTTCTAGACACTCAAAGACGGTTTACAGTGAAGGGGGGACCTCACTAACCAGTAGCACCCACTTGGGTGATGCACGGCAGCCAATCTGCGCCACCACACACCAGCTTGAGGTGGAGAGTGAGGGAATTAATGAGTCAGCCAATTATACAGGAGGATGATTAGGGGGCCAGATTGAATGAGCCTGGTCGGGGCCAGGACACCGGGGAAACACCTACTCTTTGTGATAAGTGCCCTGGGATCTTTTATGACCTCAGTGAGTCAGGACCTCAGTTTTACGTCTCCACCGAAGGACGGAAAAAGATCCCATGGCGTGAAAAAAGATCTCTTTATCAGGTTTCTAACATTAATATGAGTTCCCCTAGCCTGACTATGGTCCCCCAGTAGCTAGAAATGGCGTTAGGTGTAAAACGAGAACTAGGTATCCTGCTCTGCCTTTGCAAAAACAAAGCTCGGGCGCGCCAATTTGGAAGTTACCAAGTTATCTCCCCTTCTCTGCTTTGCCCGCCCAGAGAATTTGCCGGCCAATGAGACAATGAGCTATGACTGTACACTTCTTTGTTATTTTGATAACCGTTCTGCTGTTGGTGTTATGGCGCATAACACGTTGGGTTCTCTGACGTCTCTGGTATTTCCACAACGAGACTCGTAGTGGGGGTTATGGGTCGGCTTAGCTCAGGAGGTACAGCAGTTGCCTTGTAACCGAAAGGTCGCTAGTTCGATCCCCAGCTCCTCCTTGCTGATTGTTGATGTGTCTCTGAGCAAGACACTTAACCCTAACTGCTCCTGACGAGCTGGCTGTCGCCTTGCATGGTTGACTCTGCCGTCGGTGTGTCAATGTGTATATTAACCGATGTAAGTCGCTTTGGATAAAAGCGTCTGCTAAATGCCCTAATTGTAATTGGGTTATCTCAGCCATGGTGGAGAAGGAATTGGGGGAAAGGAAGTTTGGCTTTGGCTCCCTGAAGTGCATGCCCTGCGACATGGAGGAGAAAGGGATTGTTGCCCATGATTGTCTCCCATTGTGAGCGGGCAGCGGGGCTCTGGCGGTAGTCAATCGCGGGCGACAATCCCTTCCTCCTCCATGTCGTGATTTAGTCTACTTCAGATATATGAGGAAATGGAAGAACCAGAGACGTCGGAGAACCCGACACAGTCGTTTGAGATTCATAATATCGGAGGCGCACACAGCTTTTGGCCGTGATAATATATATTATATGATATAGGTATCTATGTATAATATGATCTTATTTAGATATAGAGCTCCAGGACTCCCACCAGAGCACTTGGAGTGTTCTATAATATTTACAAATCACAGCCAAAGGCTGTGTGCGCCTCGCCATTGCGATATATCCACTGTAAACAGAGCACATGATACCTTGGCCACAAGCTGCTCAGGGCCACACCCCCACCCTGCTCCTTGACCCGCCTCTCTCCTCCTCATTTGCATTAAAGTTACAAACACCAGAACGGCGCGTTTGGGGAAATCTCAATGTGCAACTGGCTCTTAGTGGCTGTAATTCTGTACCACGGCTGAATTTCGGCAACGTCCTCAAATACTGTGTTAGGGGCCCACTAATACCTATATTAAAGCATCAGTAAAGTAGCATGCCTTGGGACCTTTAATGTTTTGATTTAGGGACCCCTAGCAGCAGTAATTGTTTTTCGAATATACTACATTGGACTGGCTCGGCATTGTTCAACTTGGCAGCCCAGCCTGGCTGTGATTTGCAAATCCATTAACAAACGGGTTTCTGGCTTGAAGGTGTGTCTTATAGAGCCCGACCGATATATCAGTTGGCTGATTTTATCGGCCTATCACAGATATATCGTAGCGGCGTATATGTTGCCGATATGAAAACTTAGACATTTATTTCAGTTGGAATTTTTTATTTAAGTTTGAATTTATCATGAAGTTATCATGTCTTTCAGGGCTCCAGAGTGCAACCAAGAAACTGTTCAGTGTGACTTAACATTTTCATTGCTCACACAGGTGCGCCTGACATTTACCACATCTCTGTGTGTGGAGCGTTATTTTATTTTTTTCCTTCCCACATTCTGCAAAGCCGTGCCCCTACTCTGCCTCAGATTCACTCTGACTCGGGAGGAGAAAGACCTACCTTAAAATCGGAAGGCTATAATATAAGTTAAATATTCCGCCTTTTTTGCTTACTTATATCAATAGCAAGTCAAATTATTTCAGATTATTCCTGTTTACACATAAGACAAAGTTTCCCACATATTTCTCAGAGTGTTACACGATGTCCTCGCAATTAGGAAAAAAACGTGGTAAATATCGATATCAGCAATCCAATAATGGAAATTCAACAGCGATGTCAATACGGCTCAGCATGGCCTAAAGGGCTAATGGAAAAGTGCAAATATTTTACCTTTTTCCAAAATAATAATGTTCAATAATAATTTTTCCTACCTTGAATTTTTCCAGAGTTTCTGTAAATGTATGGATGAGTTTCACGTCCGAGCTGAACCTCACAAAGCCGATCACGTGATGAAAATCATAGGCCATGGTCCTTGTTGCAAAGCTGTCAAATAGCTCCTTCACAGCATCTATTTTCCTCATTTTCAGCTCACCATAGCATTCCTCATCCATTGAGGAACTGGTATCCATCAGCACCTAAAAAAAAAAAAAGATTCTACCAGTATTGCAATGTAAAGTCATTGCTATACTACTATTATATATTCAGTTAGCAGATGGCCATGACATATAATGCAAGTATAAAAGTAAACTATTACCAGTATTGCTTCTTTCGGAGTCCTGCAAGTAATAAATGACTGGTCATCCGAAAGATTACCAGTTCTGTGTAAAAGAAAATGAAAAGCAGGAGAATCAGAATTTCTACAAGTCGACAATTGTTCCTGCAAAATATATTTTTGCAGGTTGACTAGTAACCAGAAGGTTACTAGTCCAATCCCCGGATCCACCCACTATCTTAATGTCGAGGTCTCCCTGAGCAAGACACCAACCATAACTGCTCCCGTTGAGCTGGCTGTTGCCTTGCATGGTTGACTACTCCGTCAGTGTATGAATGGGTGAATGTTAGACAAGATTGTTAAGTGCTTTGAATGGCCACTGGTTACAAAAGTGCTATTTAATAGCATTCAATTTACTATTAAGATTTCCTTTCAAAAATGGCAAATATGTTAATGTATTATAATGTAATTTAACAGTTGAAAAGTGGTCCGCAGCTTTTCAGTTGAGAACATCAAAATGGTAACATTTTAGCAAATTGGCTTATTTGACATAAAATAAATGTACATTTATGTTCCACATAAGGCAATATATATGTTGTGCACACATGAGTGTGTATTGTTAGTAAAGAAGTGAAACTGATTTTCTTACCTGGCGGCCAGTTCCTCCAAATTCAGATGGTGTTCTTTGCCAATGAGAAAATCCCAGACATGAATCACTTGTGGTTGTATTTTATCTTTGCACAGACAAATACCGAGATTATCTGCCACAAGAAGAAATACGTGTTAATGAACCATTAATGCACTAGAGACTATGTATGCTGATCCAATGGCACTGATCAAATAATTGACTTATTTTGTTAAATGTGGCACAAGAAAGTAGTTATGCTAGCTGGCAACAAATCATTTAATCATATAAGTGTGTCTGCATGTGTGTGTGTATACTAGAGTTCAAACTGTATGAACATTTGATACCACTAGTATAGTGACCAAAAGTCCATTGTGACAAAAAAGTCCTTTCCCCAAGTTTGTTTTCATAAACATTAAAATAATATATATTCAATAGTTTATGGAAACATGAAAACCATATGAAATGTGCATTAACATTAATGAAGGTTGAGCCCTCGAAACAATTTTTTTTCTGCATCTTCTGCAGACAGGCTGACCATCTTCAATTAAAGGAATACTTCACCGCTTCAGAACCGGCGTTCTATCATTGTAAAATCGCTATTGTAACATAAAAAATAAAAAAAAATCCCTCAGTGCAACCCAGTCTTCTCTTAGCCCAGCTTTCCTGATCTAAAGTTCTCCTGACATGACGCCAATTGGTGAGTTTGACGTCATCTCAGTAAAACTTTGCTTGCCTGCTAGAAGGGCCAAGGACTACAAAACACTGCTACCGCAAATTTGTAAGCCCACCAATAAGGAATGAGGGGGGCGTGAGCTCGCGTACGAGGTGTAAACACAATGTCCGCCATGTTTCTTCACAGCTTAGCTCAAGAACTAGACCGACATAAACCTGCGACCATGGCAGAAGCAAATTTGCAATGAGAAACAGCCAAAGTGGATTTTGAAAATCTTGCTGGATTCTGACAATCAGGTCTATTTGTACGAGCCAGAATACAGCCAGGAAGAATTGAGACAAGTAGAGGTGGAGGCTGCTGCGGCTGCAGCTGAACAAGCCTTGCCTGTTGCCGAGGACAAGGAGCCGGAGCGTGCCGGAGTGGACTGGTGGTGTACCTGTTTGCTCTGTTTGCCTATGGACACTAACAAAGAGTCCCTGTGCTGCAGCGAATTTCAGCGATGCCAGTTTCTTCTAGAGTAAATGGTTGAATCTGGCGAGGACGGGGCCATGTGTGTAACCTCTCACCCAGGCTTTACGTCTCATCTGAACATTTGGGTATTGGACACATATTTCCCGACCCAGAAAGTGAACTGGAAAGGCCAGCCAAAGCCCGCCAGGAGAAACAGACATCTGAGCATAGAGTAGTGTTTGATTTTTTTACTAACACATTGGCTACAATAGTTTTGAGTCCCGGGGAACGTGACAATGGAGTTATCCGAAAGTAGCCAATCTTATTGGCAGAGCATAGGCTACATTACGTTAGCTTGAAGTCGTGTGTAAGTAGCATACAGCATTGTGTAATGCTGTATGCTACTCAAGGCATATCTTGCTTTGCCAATGTTGTTCTCTTTCTTTCTTAGACAGAATCGGCTTCCTGTGTTGTCCAGGCCATCAGAGCTAATTACCCAGCACCAGATGGGCAGTACCTTGGCTACCAGGAGACGGAAGATTCTCAAGATGAGCTGTAACTATTTTGACTCTAGCAAACGCACCCTACACGTTTTATTTTTGTAAATACTTCATATTTTTTCATGAATTAAACTTCAAATTAATGTTGGTTGTTGTGATTTGGTTACTAACCCAAGTGCTGTAATACTAAAGTAGGCCTATTGTATAAGATAAACACTTATTTCAACTGGGGAGAAAAGGTTTAGTACAAATACTTATGCTGAGCTACTGTATACTGCTCGCACTACCACACACGCTAGCATAATGGGTCCGTCCCCTCCAAACGGAAACAGGCGGGCGGTACAGCGAGCGCAATGCACTGTTGTAGTTGGAGATTTCCTACTTTGAGCCAGAGAGACCACATTCCGTCTTTTCTCAGGCTAGGATGAACCGATTTCAAAAATGTTTGCACATTTATAATACATAGAATTATTTACTTCATATAACCTTCATAACTCCACTGGTGAAGTATCCCTTTAAGTTTCCCTCAACAATCCTAGAAAAAACTAAGTATGCTTTAAATTTAAACTGAGACACACCAACTGATCATAATCCCCCTTATCTGCTTACTGCCATTCGCTAAACAATTTAACACCTGGATTAAAAAGCCAAACTATTATAATTGAATCCTCTAAATACAATGGATATTTTGGTGTTAGGACAGAGCAGTAACTTGTTTTCACTAGGCTCATGCCTTCCAGCATTTCTTTCATTGTTGCAAAAAATAAACATGCCGGCGGAATGTTGCTTAGTGGTTGATGCTGGAGAGGGCATTTTTCAAAGTGCATGGTTTCAATGGTTTCAAACATGGTTTCAATGATACAATATTTGAAACAGTTGTCCTGAGAGTTGGGAATCTACTGGTTTATCGAAAAACCTGTTACAATTTCATCCCTAGTGTATACATACATAACAACATAATTCTCTTTATTATCTATTGTATATCTATTGTACTTAATGCAGTACCTTCACTCAGAAGGACAGGCAATGGCCCAGATTGGCCTGCTTCCTTGAGTTGGAGTGGAGGAGTCACTCGTAGGAAGGGGAACTTAGACACTTTCTCTGTCATGTGGGCAAAAGTCTTCTTCATATTCACCTGAAAGCTTTAAGCAGAAACATGGACTTTATCACTTTAGCTTTTGCTGCCTTTGCTCCATGGCAACTTTCTGTAAGATATAAACCACAACTTGTTGGTGGTGGTAAGAAACCTTGGCCTTGCCTCGGCCGCATCACCATCGTACATTATGTATCAATAACAGGACACCCCAGATTCTGCTAATAACAGTTGCCAATAATGATAAGATATTGGATCTATATAGATTTGGTCTTTTATAAGCTTCTTAATCAGCTAATTAATCAGCTGAAATAATAAAAATCTGAGGTAATACTTTTAATATCAGCATTGTAAAAAACCGGATTGGTCAATAGCACTCCAATAGTCTACATTATTTTTTCCAAAATGGGGCACCTCTTACTTTTAACAGTTCTGTGTAAGTAAGTACCCAACAATTTGAATATTAAAAAACAACACTCAAATATAACTATCCAACGGATATTTCCTTGACAATGCAGAAATACTGTGTTAAGAGGCCAAGCAGAGGTGGCTTAATCAAGTCAGTTTTATATTCAAAATGGTATATCTTTGTTAAATGGCTACAGACTTCTCTCCAGGCATGTCAGCATGAGATATCCAGAAGAAGTATGTTTTAAAGGAGGGAGGCAGGCTGAGCAAGATCTTCTCCAGAGCAATGTCTCTCTTCAGTGAGCTCTCCCGCAAGTCTTCTTCATAGCAGTTTGGAATTCTCTCTCCATCTTTGAAAGAATAAAGGCAATGTGAATTAAGCTAAGAATATTGCAAATGATTACATATGGTCACAAAAAATACTTTTCATTGTAGATCAATCCTATGAGCTCCCTGGCCTTTGTAAAGTATTGTTTTATTGATGTTGATTACAACATAACATTGATTTCATGTTTGCTTTGTACCTTACCTTTAATACATATTTCTGTTTGACACTTCACAAACCAAAATTCTTTAAATTCCTTATATAATTTTTCATTATTAAGGATTCATGGCTAATCAGCTGTCCAACAATGTCCAATTATCATATTAATGGGTGTTTAGAGAAGAATATAAAAATGGCATGGATGTGGGTCTTTGTTTATTTGATAACGACAATTAACTAAAGGGACGGGTCAGATTTATGCATGCATCATTTTTTATTAAATTTACAATATATTATCAGGTTGCAGTTTCACTTAAAGAATGGCATCTATTGACTAGCAAAGCGCTTAACTAGTATGTTACATGTGTACAAACTGGTGCTGTAGACTTTTCAATTTACCTCTGATCTTTTGAAGAACATGAGCTCTTTCAAAGACAACTGGTGTTCCAGGTACATTGACTGGTTCACAAAAACGAAGTCCTTCCTCAGATGTCAGTTTGATTGGTGCATAATTTTCATGCACCTCAGACTCATTCTGGTTAAATAGGGGGAAGGTCATTATTTTTTAAGTAAATTGGACATCATCTTTAAATAAAATTAGGCTGAATATGTTTAATAACAATTGATAGTGATGACTTTCTGGAATTCCAATCGACACGTTCAAGCTAATTGATATCAACACAAGGTCTACAGCTAGTAGTATGAAACGTACCTCTGATGCTGCTATGAGATATGCCCAACAGTGTGTTGAAAACTCAAAGACGTCAATGTCATCTATTGGTTTTTCCTCAGTGCGTTGTCCAGGCCTTGGCAAAAGTTCTCTAAACAGCACATACAGTCCCTCAAAGATTGCTATCTTTAGAGGGTGGAAGATAATAAAAACATTATGCATATGCATGTGGATATATGGAACTTATATGGAACTTTGAGTCTGGAATATTAATAACATTCATCCATGTATCATTCATGAGAGTGGTGTGGTACAACGAGCACAAAGATAGCTAAATGCTAACAGTACCACATACCTTCTGAGTTTTGGTTACAATGTCATTCTTGCAGATGAGCTGGTACAAGCTTTGTGCCAGAGGGTTACAGCCAGTTAGTTTGCGAATATAAGCAATGACCTTTAGGAAATTCCCTCCACACTTTTCTGATTTCTAAAAGAGGGCAAAAGCATTTTGTTTCTTGAAATAATACTGATAAAAGGTTTGTAATGGAAGCCATATCCAGCTTGAATGACTTGTAACATAGAAATTACTAACATAGGTATTATTGAATATGATTTATATATTATTCAATTAAAATTGCATGTAATTGAATGTGGCTTACAACAGAATACAGTGAGGCGAGAAACACACTCTGCCCTTTTGTGGTTTGAGGCACAGACGGGTCAACATCATTACTGAACAATGTGCTATTGTCTTGGGGTTCGTCGTGACACGTAGACAATGAAAAGTTAACTGATGAACTTCTGTCTTCAGAGATGCCACAATCTTCCAATATCTCGCCAACACCATGGTTCCCTCTGTCAAAATAAAGTTGAGTCTGATAAGAAATTATTCGAGCTGTGAGGACAGCATTTCAAATTTTTTATACAAAAAAACAACTGAAAATGAAAAAACATTTAGATTTTGGATTACTGGTAATGTAGAGCATGACCTGGGACTCCACTTTCAAATGACAGTTTCTTTTTCAAATCATTAATTGTGTCTGTGGTCAAGTTTACAGAGATTTCAAAGTTTCCCTGGGGGTGGAAGACCGAGAGAGTGACAGAAGAATGACATGTTAACTTACAATTTATATTGTATTGCAACTAATAGGAATGAAACAAGTGTCTATCAGGAATAAATTGATTGGGTCATCTTAAAACAAGATATTGTGCATCAAACACCCACCTTGAGCATTATGTGACATCGAACAGTATTCTCTCCTGGAGTATCTCCAACTCCACTGTTTTTAATCACGATGTTACTTAGTAGGTTCTGAGTGGGTGTAAATATGGCATAGAGTAAATCTTTGTTCTTGATATGTCTGTCTTTTAAGGACCCTGGGGAAAGGGTTAAACATAAATGTTTATGAATGTATCGTACATCATATATGATTAGGGTTAAGCAATTAAGATCAACAGAAGAGTACTGGCTGAATACATCAATGTGTAAGGATTTATAATATATAAATAATTGTGTAATGTTGTTTAGGGCTCATAGAAGTACCTACAGTTTTGTATCCATGATTTAGACAAAAGGTAAATGCTGTTCTTACATGTGTTGAGGAAGGGGTCATCAGTTAGGGGCATTCCGTCCAACGTGTACAGACAAACACCTTTACTGTTGCCAACATTTTCAGCAAGACAAATCCTTCGCATTAAATGTTCAACTGTGTTCTGTGCAGGATCCATTTCTAGAAGAGGAACAAATTATGAATTGCCATTATATTGCAAACCTCATATGGATAACCAGGGAGAACCCAGTATGTTTAGTAACCTACTTGGCTCAATTACTCCCATAGGAGAACTGAATTGGCAGACACATGATATTCACATCAAGTACATTAATCAGCCTGTTCTTCAACCCTAACGACCCATATGAGTGTTAGCTGGCCCAGAGCCTCGAAGGAGTCTGCATTAAGTCACGTATGTCAAGTTCCTGTCTGCTTGAACAACATGGATAACATTTCTTTCATTCTAAGTAATAAAGGCAGTATTTTCAGATGGTCTTGGCATTAAAATGTGTTTCGATAACATTTCTAGAGAGAATTGTGCATTTTATTTTCAAATCCATTGTTTAGTGAATGAATATTAGTTAGTTAATGCAATGTTTTCTATCATTTATTTGGTGATTGCTATTGATGCTGCTTCTGCTGATCTACATAGCCTGCATGTTGTTTGAATCATTGTCGATGCGTTGTGTTATCTGAGCTGTTATGTGTATTTAATGTAACTCTTTGATTAAGTACTTTCAATAATAATTTAGATTTTCTTGTGATCCAGGGATGACATATTTATTGTTCCTCTTTGGGACAGACAGGCATGTTTTATGTTTGCCATTGGTTCACCAAAAAGTTAATTCCAAAGGTTAATTATATTATTTTTGTTTAACAAGATAAATAAAGTAAAAGGCAGACAAAATACATTTTCAAAAGGCTACTGAAAATATCTACATGGGGAAATAATCGTGGATGAGGAGGTTGTAATTGACCTAGGAATCAAGGACACTTGGGAGTGACTTAAGACCTAGGGTCTATTTTTGCATGATAGAGAGCTTAAAAACATACTAGATTATTATTTGAGGCCTATACCCCAAAAGGAATTCATGAAAAGACCTCTCGATGATGACCTCACCAAGAGGTCATCAATTTGGTGCCTTGGGTATAAAGTCCATAGATAGACTCCCACATAGTGAGTTTGCATCAAAGGCTATCAGATGACACAAATGTGGTGCAAAATTAGGACATTGTCAGATCTCAGCATATTGTAATTCAGGCAGTTTGGACACGGAATAAAAGCGTTTAGGTATCAGTTGTCACAATACAACATTGTGTATCATTCAAAACGGCTTCGGACTTGAACATGGATAAACATAAAAACAACAGTTGATTACTTATCAATAATACTATTATCCCTACTCATTGTGTCTTCGACACTATTCTAAACCGCCTATGCTTCAACCACTTCAAAGCGATCGCTGCAAAGCAACGGTAGGGAGATAAAAAAACTTTTTTTTTTTTCAAAATGGGGATTCTTCCCCTTTTTGTCTTGGTTTTGAGATCATAACTTATTCTGCACTGATGTCTGTTCATAACCTACTTGTTTTTGTCATTAGCCTGGGGAAAATTATTATTTCTTCAAGATTATTGAAGTTAGTAGCTGTTAAGGTGAAACATTAATTAATTTGTGATCACAAAAAAAATGATGCTGATATAATAGCATAAGTTGTTATCTCGTTATTAGGCCAATCACCCCTGATCATCAGGATATAGACTCTGGCAACATTTTTTTTTTTCCTTTCTGGCAATCCTTTTTCTTTGCACGCTCTTTAACAGAGCTAGTGCAATATAATTTATTGTTTTGCTTTATTCATGAGGATACAGTGAGATAGACAAGAAGGTATGGGAAAGAGAGAGGGAAGGACGTGCAGCAAAATACCTTGGGCAGGAATCTAACCCGGGTCGCTGCAATAAGGCCTGAGCTTTAATAGTATGTGCTCTACTGGTGGTACCCACATCGGAACTCCAACGCGACCTAAAGGAACTTGGTCCTTTCTCTGGGACTCCAACACGGATTCTAGTCAATTTCTATTCTAGGACTCTAACCCAGATTCTAGGACTCTAACCCAGACACACGTTGGGACTCTAACCACGAACCAAAGGCCTTATTCTGGGACTCCAAACCAGACAGACGTCGGGACTCTAACCGAGACAGAACTCAGTCATTTCTCTGGGACTCCAAGTCGACCTAAAGGAACTTGGTCCTTTCTCTGGGACTCCAACCCGACCTAAAGGAACTTGGTCCTTTCTCTGGAATTCCAACCCAGATTCTAGGACTCTAACCCAGACAGAACTTGGGTCTCAAACCCTTGTCCTTTCTCTCTGGTATCAGAACATGTATCTTTCTCGTAAAAATAGAAAATAAAGGGAAAGTTAAAAAGGCATTTTAGCAATAAAATAGAAAATAAAGGCAAAGTTAAGAAAAGCTTTTTAGAAAGTGCAATGTATTTAAGATTTAGCAGAAAGCTAAAGCAAACATAAAAGTCTTCAGTCTTGTTTTAAAGGTGCTCAGAGTTGGGGCAAGTCTTAAATCCTCAGGGAGTTTATTCCAGCTATTTGTTGCATAGTAACTAAATCCTGCTTTCCCATGTTTCGTGTTTACTCTGGGGATAATTAACAGATTGGTCTCAGAAGATCTTAGTGGTCTAGAAGGCTTATGTAGTGGAAGCATATCAGTTAAATATTTTGGGCCTAAACCACGTAGGGATTTATAGGTTTGCAACATGATTTCAATTCTAAAAAATAAAAAAAATCAATAAAATCAATATAAAATCAATTCTCTGACCTACAGGAAGCCAATGTAACGATTTAAGAATTGGTGTAATGTTCAAATTTGTTGGTCTTTGTTAGAACTCTAGCAGCAGCATTCTGAACAAGCTGAAGCTTCCTTAGAGTTTGTTTTGGGAGACCTGTACGGAGACCATTGCAGTAATCAAGCTTACTAGTGATAAAGGCATGTACAAGTTTTTGTAAGTCTTCGGTGGACATGAGCCCTCTAAGTCTTGCTACATTTTTAAGGTGATAATATGCAGATTTTGTAACTGATTTGATGTAACTGTCAAATGTAAATTGGAATCCATGATAACGCCTAGATTTCTGGCTTTGATTGAGGGGACAGAGAGTGAAGGTGTTGGGTTACTTTAAGCCTTTCCGTTTTAGCACCAAATGCAATTATCTCTGTTTTGTCCTCATTTAGTTGAAGGACATTTCGGCACATCCAGTCTTTCACAGAACATATTTAACTATCTTTCTATATGTCTATCTATCTATCTACCAACGCATGTTTCTAGTTTTAATGTGATGTATTTTGTGCATGTCCAGTCAGACTTGTTGTCTCCCTTGTTCTGTGTGGTCTTGTAGGCTAATCTGTATGAGCCGAATCACCTAAATGAATTCCCGACGATTTGTGTAGTTTGGTATTAATAATGACTTGACTAGGCTATCTATCTAGGCCATTAGTCAACAATTATTCGCCGAAGGCGAATTGAATAGTGGGGAATAGCCCCCGAGACCGAAAGTTTATTTGTTGTTATTAGCGGACATTTTGCGATGAAAACAATATCGAGTTTGAGATGTCAATCACAGGATATTGCCCAGTATCCCGAACCAATAAAATTGCGCCATCTTAGGAGGTTCACGTGTAGCATATACTAACTATATATAATATCTATGTATTTATCTATGTATCTGTATAATCTGCTGAACACTCTCTTACTAGTCTCTACTCTCAAGGGTCTCAATCCGGCTTTGGTCCTTGTCTCCCCAACGTGATGTCATGCAATGCATTCTGGGGGAAATGAGAATCAATAGCAAACCGCTCAAATAGTACCTACTTTTTCGTATTACATTCCGTTGTGATACCTAAAAACATTAAATACAATAAATAACAGTTTAAATCTTTATTACCAACAAGCAAATTGCACAAATTCGTTGGAAAATAAACCCTGCAACACGGCCTTTAACCCTTTGCCGAAGATTCCATGTTCAAAGGAACATAAGGATTTCAGACCCATAGCCCTTACTTCAGTAATTATGAAATCTTTAGAAAAGAATTCTGCTCCGGCATTTCATCTGTACAACAGACAATAACCTCGACCCATATCAATTTGCCTATGAACAGGGCTGTGGCACTGAAGACGCTGTTAACTCTTTAGTTCATATTATTTCGAAACATTTAGACAAACCCAAGACCTATGCAAGAGCCCTTTTTAAAGTTTTCATCAGCCTTCAATACCATGCAAGCAGACATTCTGGTAGCAAAAATGGTCCAGCAGGAACTGAATCCATACCTGATTCATTGGTATGCTTCTATTGGTATTTGCTTGTTTGTAAAGGTAAACAAAGCCCTTTCATCTGCCATTACCACCAATGTTGGGCCCCCCCAGGGTTCTGTGAGTTCAGCTATACTTTCTACACAGATAATTGTCATACAGACACAGCAAATCAATTTATAATAAAATACTCTGATGATACTGTATTATTATCTCTGTTGAGTAACTCCGAAAAACCTGAGGTTCACCAATTTGGCGTGAACAAACTGGTCGAGTGGACTGACAATAATGCACTTCTGATAAACACCAAGAAAACCGAGGAGATTGTGTTTGGCTCACCACCAGACTGTCATTCTGATTCTCTTGTTATCCACCAAGAAAAAAAATCAAGCAGGTGTCCTCATTTAGATACTTGGGGGTAACCATAGACCATCAGCTATCAGCTAGCTAAGAGTTTGTCTGCCTCTTTAAAATCAAAAATGCTCCACCAATTGAATATCTGCTCAAAGATAGTAGGTCAACCCCTCCAGAAACTTTATGAATCAGCCTACCATAAAAACATACTTTGGTCGGCTAACAACATTTCCTCCAACCCCAACCACGGGGGCGGTTTTGGACACGGGCAAACCGGGCAGCCGCCCGGGGCAGTGTCACACCAAATTTGTACCGGGTGCCAAATTTGTACCGGGTACGTAATCCATACGTAATCCATTCCAAACCTGCCTGGCAACAGATGATCGCGGACGATCGCGTCGATTGACGTAGGAAGGTTCAAGAACATTCGCGGTTAAACACTCGGTTTACTACACATTAAACACAGAGGTTACTAGCTAAATTCGATTAAACAATTAAATGCAATACAAATATAAAGTTAGGAACGCTAATAAATGTAATTTGTCACCAAATTTGTACCGGGTGCCAAATTTGTACCTGCCTGGCAACAGATGATCGCGGACGATCGCGTCGATTGATGTAGGAAGGTTCAAGAACATTCGCGAAGTCGTTCATTGAGCGCGACAAGACAGATAGCCCTAACTTTACAAATTACATTTATTAGCGTTCCTAAAGTTAATATTTGTATTGCATTTAATTGTTTAATCGAATTTATCTAGTAACCTCTGTGTTTAATGTGTAGTAAACCGAGTGTTTAACCGTGAATGTTCTTGAACCTTCCTACGTCAATCGACACGATCGTCCGCGATCATCTGTTGCCAGGCAGGTTTGGAATGGATTACGCATGGATTACGTACCCGGTACAAATTTGGCACCCGGTACAAATTTGGTGTGACAGCAGCATTTTTTCGTGACACGTGGGGGGCGGCACGAGCACTTAAAAAAATAATAGATCATCCGCGCCGCAAAGTTTTTTTCTATGATCTATCATATCACTGTGTGGGGAATTAGCACATTGGCGCCCCCTCCGGCTGCAGGCGCCCCTGCTTGATGAGAAGGTGCCTTGGGCAGAAGCTGTGTGAGAAGGGGAGACAGGGCGAGACCTCGCGGGGGACAGTTCAACCCCCCCTGTCTCCTCAGAGAAGGTCTTGCCCGGGGCGTAATTCAATGTAGAACCGCCACTGCCAAACCAAGTCCTAAACACAGAGTATAATCTACTACCATATAACCGGAGATATAGGGTTCCAACATTCAAAAAGGTTAGACTGACTATTTTGTTCACCAGTCAATCCTAGAACTGAACCAGGCACTATATCCCAGACCGAATGCACGTTAATGGGCCTTCAATTCTGTCGTCTGTTGCTGTAATGTCATGATGAATGTATGTATTCTCATCTTAACTAGAGTTTTCAACCTCTAGTTATAATTAAACCCATAGCAATAATGTGGAAACCCCAGTCGATAATGTAACAAATTTCTGAGCACATAATATAATAACATTTTGCAACGTATAACATTCGTTCACCATAAATGACTCTTATAAGCAGTGCCAACATTTAAATATTTTTTAACCATTCAGCGAACAAAAGGCAACAGGCTGATTATAATTTAGGGGGCCACTCAATGACATGCAGAACCGTCATCAACATGCTCACTGAAGTGAAGTGAGAAATATAATTCTACTCCTCATTCACATACATGGTCATTTACATTTTCTACGGAGAAAATACTACCTCAGGGGTAGTATTATTCAGGAGATTTTCAGGATACAAATGTCAGGATATGTTCTTCACGCATACGGCCCATCAGGAGAATATCAGGACTTACACGTGTGTCTGAAAGCAGCTAGTGCGTGAGCATTTGATTGCATTATAAAATTCCATTAAGATTCCATTATAAAATTTGTCAATTTATGGTAACAGCGGTAATTGTTCAATGGAAAGTGTAGTATACTATGCATGCAAATCAATTATTAAATAGCTTTTACTGTTATTATGGGCTGAAAAGTGCATTGACATTTTAAAATGCAAGGCAACTACTATTGATTAGTTGAAAATAATAATCATCATTGAGATTAAACATCTCTTCTAGTGTCCTGGCCAAGACAGGCAGCAGTATCCTACAGTCACACATAGCATACACACAAAACATAAGAAAAATAAAACAACTGAAACAGTCCGCAGGGGGGAGGGGGGGATATTAATATCGCAAGACATTTCGGGAGGCTCAAGGAGTGGAGTAATATTAAGTTTGAGCAACAAATTTTAAAGACATTCCGGGAGGCCCAAGGAGGTGAGTAATATTACATTTGAGCTACAAAGTGTAGTCTTGTGGTGGACTCTATAGACATAATTCACCATACTGTGTTATTGACACGTTTTCGTTCTGTGTTTCTTTAAGATCAAGTGACTTATGTGTCACGTGATCTTAAAGAGGTCGGTGGGATGTTTGAATTTAACGGTTTTTATATGACAAAATGAACGACCCGCCGTTGCTTGTCGAGGTGAGAATTGTACCTTCCCTTCTTTTATCGCAATTTCTACAGTCTATAGACAGAACGTGCTACCTGGGAGAGTTTGTCGACGGCGGAGCCGTTATTTTTAAAAAGATAACATCTTACCTGGGCAAGTGTGTCGTAGTGGTATATGGGTGTGTGTTCTTACCTGGGCGCGTGTGTCGATGGCGGAGCAGTTTTGTTTAAAAACATAACGGCTTACCTGGGCGAGTGTCGCTGCGGTGTGTGCTTGTGTGTTCTAACCTGCGCTTGTGTTTGTGATGTTTGTAAATAGAGCTGCTTGGGATGCAAGACAAATTGCAGACTTGCTCTGACAATAAAGTAATATCATATCGTATCATACATCATATTTTCGTTTGAAACATTATTCAAAATATTATTTAATGGGGAAAAAATTACGACCTCAACTAAATGTCTGGGCCCCTATTCTTCAATGTAAACCTGTAGCAAGGCTTTGTGCAATAATTATTTTTCTTCGTTCTGTTAGGATCTCAGTGGCTAGTTTCTGTAATTTTTTCAACTATTTATGCAAAAAGTGTGTGCTTGTACAAAACAGCTATTAATATACAGACACGTCACTCTTACCTGGGATATTTCTTGGCTCAGGACACTGCGGGTATGTGTATTGAAGGCTGAATTCCTCCATCTTCTTAAAGAATCCTGGTCCATGGCCTGGATCTGGCCTGGCTCTGAGCCTTGCCACCTCGTTCTTCAGTTTTTCAAAGCGATTCCTCTCCACTTGACTCAAGCCTGTTTTGGAATTTGTGATACACATCCAGATTTGAGAAATTCCTTCCCCCACCCAGTGGAAAAGGGACTGCTTGGAGAAGGGAAGCCCTAGTCTACCTTTAGCAAAGCAGACAAAGCGCAGTGTGTGTTGCCTTTACGGATTGCGCTCAACATTATTTTGGGGTTCCCTAACACAAGTCTGCACAGGTCTGGAGGCCTTCCTCACCTCCTAAGTGATCTGGAGTAGGGCAGAATAACCCTATTTCCACTAAGTAGTTCACAGCCTGTTGCTTACCACCTTTAGGGAAACACTTGTGCCATTGGCTTTCCACAGCAAGCATTCCTTGCCAACTGAGAAGAGGTGAGGTTCTCCAAATCTCTTGCTGAACAGAGTGCAGAAGGAAAGCAGCCTTGAGAGACTGGGATCTCAGGTCAGACTGCCCCATAGGTTCATAATGGGCGTGTCGGGGAGCTCAACACTAAGAGAAGGTCCAAAGGTGGTGCCCCAAAGCTGCAGGGAAGGAGCAACCTAGGTATTGTTACCTATTCTAAAGGATGCAATACATCATCTCCTAAAAAGAGGGACAGTGCAAAGACATTATAGATGATGGCCCTTGTGACTCTACCTGCATCCAATAGACCCTGAAGTAAGCGAAGATCAACAGGGTCAGGATGACAAAAGCACCGCCCATGCAGGCTTCGCGGGCCGCTGCATTAAACAACACACCAGACATTTTGTCTCGTCGCATTCTTTCTAAGGATTGGCCTTAACACAATACTGTCAGTATCATAGTACTACTACACAGTGGTGTCCTTAGCAACATTCCTTCAACAGGTTATGGGTGAGCCTGAAAACTATGTTGTCTATGGTGTCTTGTTCACCGCAGAAATTGGGCTACCAAAGTCTGCCACTGCCTGACAGGGAGCAACGGGCCAGAACGTGTCCACTTTTTTTCCCCAACTACCAGGGTAGTGAGCCGGGTCAAGCCCAGGACTACGTCTGTGACCCTTTAACTCTGTCAAGGGAGCATCTGTTATAGCGTTTTTGTTGCTGATCGAAGACCTGGGTTCTGGCTCCCTATCCAACCACAGAGATTTGGCAGCCACGGATCAGGTAGCCTGTTTGCTGTGAGTGGTTCTCTGAATCTCCTCCTGCAGGACAATTAACATTCTGCCCCACAGTGGTTGATCATGTATTCTATCAGATGATCAATGATGGCCCAGAAGAATCGACAGAAGTGAGGGACCATGCCGGTCGGTAATCCAACGACTATGAATAACTGTGAAAGGTTGGAGGCCCTTAAGCACTACAAAAAGTGGAACTGGGAATATATATATATATATATATATATATATATATATATATATATATATATATATATATATATATATATATATATATATATATATGTGTAAAATATTAAGAAAGATAAAGATTTATGGGGAAAAAAAACAATTTGTATAAAACTGTGTTTATACACAATAAAGTAAAAACTCAATGTACAATTTAAATATTTAAATAAATAAAAATAAATACATTAAATATTGGAGGACAACAACTGAAGGAGCTTCAGGTGAATGAGAACATTGGCCTCTTAAAATTACTAAATTACCTCTGGGACTTGGAGGGTTAACAAATTCATGACAAATTGTATGATATCAAATTAAGCCCTTTTCCCAGTCCTATACCAGAGAACCAACCAACATTTTCTCTCAAATGTTTCCAACTGGCCATGGCCTTCGTGCAGTAATCATTGTGTACAAAAGGGGGCGCTGGCACTCTTTGCTCAGCAACTGCATGTGTATTTATCTGTTTTACATGGTTTTCCTATGAGCTGGTCCAAGAAGAGTCTTATGACCAATAACCAAAAATGCAGTATTTTTTTGTGATTGTTGCGGCAAAAAATCCTTGATTATGCGGCACGCTTTCTTAAAAAATGCGATGAAATATGCGGCATATTTATGCGATGAAATTGCGGGAACTTGCGAAAAAATGCAGGAACTTGCGAATAATGTAGCTTTTCGATGACGTTCACGTCGCGTAATTACGTCACTTCATAACATTCCCATGGCAACAGGGGGAAATGGCTGCCCTTGTGTAACGTAAACGCAACATTTTTCAACTTTCTGCTAAAATATATGTGACTTTTTTGCAACGAAAATGCGGGGATTATGAAATCATGCAAGCCCTGCATATTTTGCGCGGAAATCTGCAATTAATGCGTGAAAGTGCGGCATATTTGAAAAAATGCGGCCCCCGCATGAATATGCAGACTTTTGCTGATTATGCGTTGAATTATAGGGGTAAGGGGTAAACCTAAGGTCAATCTTTGGGAACAACCGTCTCGAGAAGGTTAGTAAATGCATGAAGTCATAAGGTGTGATTAAAAAAAAATATTAGCCTGTATTTGTGTTGCAAATAAGCAACCCTAGCAAATAGTATATCAAATGGCTGTGAAGCTATTGAAAAGTAAGGTAAATACAAAAAATATACAAAAATTGTTATGAACCACCTTTACATATCCTGTACATTTTACACATAAAGTAAAGCGCAATTTTGCAGAGTATGCCATGTTCTGATTCAAATATAGTCAGACCCTGCACGCTCTAGACAAAAGTAAAGACAAATCCATGAGTAGGAATCACTTTGCAAACCTGCCTTCTTTGTGAAAGGAGGCAGGCAAACTATTTGCCTGGTTAAAAAGTGATTGACAGTTGACTCTAGACCGTGATTGGTTGGGTTTATATTTGATTGACACATCACTCAAGCCTTCTGATTGGTCGGACCAAATAGTGATTGACAATCGTCCAGCCCATTAGTCGTTTAATCCTGCTCACTCAAAGCAACTCGGCGGCTAAGCCTACTTGGATAGCGCCAAGGGGTGTTTGGTTTCGCTTTACAATAATGTAGGCCTCGCAGTAGGCTTAGGACTTGCAGCCAAGCAGCTTTGACTTAGATGCTAAGATTAACTACATGCTATGTATTAAATGTATGCTATATATTGTCTTACCCAATTGTTCTAGATTCTCTTCTGTCACACTGTCGAGGAAGTCCCTCTCATCGTTTACACCGATGTCACAAAATCCTTTATAGTAGGACTGCAGTCTGAATTCATCAAGCAGGTCGTAGATTGCATTCATCTAAATTATAAAAACATAATCATGTTACATTAATAGATCTACAAATTACGATAACTGTACATTAAAGTTTAGCCGAATTAACAAAATAAAGGCGACAGATAAGTTTCTGTTTCTGTTTCACTGAAAGTGAAAACTCACCTGTTCAGAGCTCATCTCGACTCTGCATAGAAACCAATACACAGCCACCATTGAATGTTGTACGTCCTGGCACTTGTACATTGCACTTATTCAAGGTACTTAATTGTGTAGCATCTACAGTAGCTGCTATCGCTGCTTTACACGGGGAATGGGTTAGCCTAGCGATTGTAATACTTGCACTTGGTTCTATGAACGTCTTTACTGTACCGACAGCGATATATTGTTTCACTTCTTATGACAAATGTACTTATTGTAACAAATGCACTTATTGTAAGTCGCTTTGGATAAAAGCGTCTGCTAAATGCCCTAAATGTAAATGTAAATGTAAGTGAAACTAAACTTTTTTCGAGTAAATCGTCTCGTTATCGATGACTATATATATCTGCCTTTGGTTACACGTTTATATTCTGTATCAATGAAGGTATAGCCAAATTGAATACATTTGATACATTTAAATTAGCATATTAAATGTTGCTTAAACCGAAAGAAACCAAACGTATGTTTCCATTAAATTTTAGCTGATGGTACCAATAGGCTAGACCAATTAGTTTGCTTAGAAGGAAAAAGTTGAATCAGTGACTTCAAGATTCTGATTAAAAAAAAGAAAAAGCATACCTTGGCGACTTTGCATTACTATAGATGTGAAACCACAGCTGCAGCCACAAAGACGTTTTCTCTTCACCTGGTTGGAAACACTGAGCGCTAAGCAGTTCCTCTCCAATTCACGTGACAGGTCCTACCTGAGAAACAAGATATTCAGTTCTGATCGCGTTGCCATTGGTGTACTTCAGATCATCATCAGCATATTTTATTAAGGCCTACATGGCATGCAAATTTGAGCCAGCCCGCCCCCTCCCTCACCTTTGTTCCTTGAGAATTCTTGGTTGGGGAGATTCCCCAGACCAATCTACCATAGATCCGGTATCACTCCCTCCAGGAAATAAACGACACCGTGGTTCTCGTTACTGATGGATTTATTGCTGCTCCTTGCCATTTCTCCGTCCACAATCATCCATTGCAATATCCACCGTCAAACTCGCTGGCTGCACATAACCATGAGGGAATGAGGTTTCTTCCGCAAAAATGCTTGTTTCAAAATATCCCAAAGAAAAACATCTTAACTGTTCTGCTTAACTTTAAACTTGTTACTTCACTTCAACACACGAGGCATCTGAGCTCGTTTTTTACTGGTCAATTGGCTGTTACATCTTAACTGGTTGTTAGGGTACATATGTCGGAAACTTTGGTTCCTACCTAATGTGGCGAACTCAATATATTAAACAAATTGAATACATAAATATAAACAAAAAAAACATTAACTAATGACAAATAATATTTGGCAGTTAAACTCCCACCAAATGACAACTGTCATTTTACTTCACAATATAAACATTTTCACACTTTTATTTCAACCTTATAGTATACTATGAACCTTAAAGTATACCAAAATATTGTACTTGAAATGAAAAGGATGAATGAAATGGAAACCTTTAAATTGAGTCTGCTTCAAGCAGTAGAACAGTCTTATGTACAGGTCTATCTAGGTAGATAGGCTTAGAAGTACGTCTTCCCTGGCTGTCTAAGGTTGGGTCACTGACTAACAGTTTCACTTTCCTAACCTTTCCATCAGTGCTTGGATACACTTCTGTCACTCTTGCTAATCTCCATTTATAACGCGGAGAACTGTCCTCCTGAACGATAACAATGTCGTTAACCTTTGTATCTCTCTTGTCCTTTTGCCATATTTGTCTTTGCTGAAGGTTAAGAAGATACTCCTTCTTCCACCTTTTCCAAAAATCGTTTGCCAAAAACTGGACTTGGCGCCATCTTTTGCGCAGGTAGAGATCCTGATTCACAAACTCACCAGGCGGCGGGAATATTATGTGAGACTTCATCATAAGAATGTGATTGGGCGTTAGGGGTTCAAGGCTTGTTGGGTCATTTAAGTGCTCTGTTGTGAGAGGTCTGCTATTTATAATAGCCATAATTTCATAGAAGAAGGTTCTGAGTGAGGTACTGTACAGTCTCTTAGCTGATTGGTCAAGGATTGCAGTTAAGACACTTCTGATCGTCCGTATTTGCCTCTCCCATACACCTCCCATGTGGCTCGATGATGGGAAGTTCATTATGAACTCACATCCATGTTCCTTAATCTGATCATGATCCAAATCCTTCATAGCCTTCATGAACTCTCCTTTTGCACCTACAAAGTTTGTGCCTTGATCACATCTCAACTGTCTTACATGTCCGCGTAAAGCAATGAATGCACGCAATGCATTGATAAATGCATCTGTAGTAAGGTCATCAAGCATCTCAATATGTATGGCTCTAGCACACATACAGGTAAAGAGAAGACCATACTTCTTCAGTTCCTTTCTTGCTTCTTTTACATAGAACGGTCCGAAGCAGTCTATACCACAATATGTGAATGGTGGAGTCATTTCCATTATGTCTTCCGGCAAATCTGCCATTTTAGGATCCTGTGTGTTCTTTCTGTACTTTCTGCATGTTGTGCACTTGTAAATATGTGAGGCAACTGCACCGCTGCATGCGATGATCCAAATTCCATTGGATCGCAACTCATTGGTAGTTATTCCTCTTCCTTGGTGATGCACCTTTTAATGGAAGTGCTTTATAAGCAACAAAGACACATGACTTTTCTTCGGCACGATGGCAGGATGCTTGACATGTGGGTGAAGAACAGACCCTGTCAAACGTCCTCCGACCCTGAGAACACCATGCTCATCGACAAATGGACTTAGTTTGTGTAGCTTGTTGACTTTGTCTTTGGGTTTTACTTCCTTCCCTTGCTTTAATCCTTTGATTTCACTGCTGAAAGCGTCTCTTTGAACCAACTTGATGATGAACAGTTCTGCTTCCTGTCTTTCTTCAATACTTGTGGCTTCACTTTCTTTAGGTTTGTTGCCCTTGATTTGCTTAGCATGGCGCTTCAGACGAGCAATAGCCTTGACAGCTCTTTTCCAGTCAGAGAACTTTATTCGGCGGTCTAACAATGACCTCTCATCCTTCATCTTGGTGTTGAGCACCTGGACCTTTCGAAGCTCTATATCATCCTCCTTGACTTCTCCCACTATAACATCTCCTCCTCCTCTTGGTAGCTCGCTTTTCCACAGAAAATCGGGGCCAGTCAACCAATTTGAAGCAACGAGCTGATTCACCAACAGACCTCTTGAAGCATGATCTGCCGGATTATCTTCTGTTGGAACGAAGTGCCATTGTTTGGGATCTGTGGTGGACTTGATTCTTTGGACTCTGTTTGCGACGAACACATGAAACCGTCTGGCATCATTGTTTATATATCCGAGGACAACTTTTGAGTCAGTCCAAAAATGTTCTTGAAGATCCTCTATTTCGAGCTCGTTTCTGAGCATAACACTCATCCTGGCTGCAACCACTGCTGCAGATAACTCAAGGCGTGGCACTGTAGTTACCTTGGTAGGAGCAACGCGTGCTTTTCCCATGACAAGCGAGCAATGAACATCTCCATTGACAGCGACTACTCTGAGGTAAGTACATTCCCCATAACCAGTGACACTGGCGTCTGCAAAGTGGTGAAGTTCATACTGCTTGACATCTGTGAAGCTAGCTGGTATATAGCACCTTCTGATCCTTACATTAGACAAGTTTCGAAGATCTTGTAGCCATATTTCCCACTTCGCTCTTAGCTCTTCAGGGAGTGGCTCATCCCAAGCTACTTTGTCTCGGCACAGATGTTTTAAGATCTGCTTTCCACAGAGGATAAAGGGTGATACAAACCCCAACGGATCGTAGATTGAAGCTACTGTGGAAAGCACTCCTCTTCTGGTAGTTGGGTTCTCCTTGACAGTCACTCTGAACTGGAAGTCATCGGAGGATACACACCATTGAACGCCAAGAGCTCTTTCCATGAGCGGCTCTCCCAAGGCCATATCCATGTCCTTGACACTTTCAGCACACTCTCCCTTCGGTATTGACTTCAGCACCTCCTTGCTGTTGGAGACGAACTTGTGTAGTCTGAGGTTGCCTGTGCTGCAAAGCTCTCTAGCTTCCTTGATTAGCTGGATTGCTTCCTCATCAGACGTTGCACACACTAGTCCATCGTCGACATAAAAATTCCTTTGGATGAACTTAACAGTGCTTGGGTTAAATTTACCCTGACCTTGAGCGGCTAGATGCTTAAGTCCAAAATTGGCACAGCCAGGTGAGGAGGCTGCCCCAAATAGGTGAACTTTCATCCGAAAAATTGAGGGTGGAGACTTTAGATCGCCGTTCTCCCACCATAAGAACCTAAGGTAATCTTGGTGTTTAGGCCTTACGTGGAACTGGTGGAACATTTTTTCCATGTCACACATGATGGCAATCGGGCCTTTGCGAAACCTACAAAGGACTCCCACCAATGTGTTCGTGAGCTCTGGACCAGTGAGCAGGTGGTCATTTAGTGACGTTTCTTTGAATCTTGCTGAGCAATCAAAGACCACGCATATCTTCCCAGGCTTTTGGGGGTGGTATACGCCGTGGTGAGGAATATACCAGACAGGTTGATTGTCAAGTTCCTCTTCAGGGACCTTTTCTGCATCAACACGGGCAATGATATCCTTCATAAAGCCCACGTAGTCAGCGCAGTATTGCTGGTCTCTTCTGAGCCTTCGTTCCAAAGACACTAGGCATTGAAACGCACATGCTTTGTTATTTGGAAGAGTTGGTTGATTTTGTTTGAAAGGTAAAGGCATTTCAAAATGACCATCTTGCTTCTGCCTGATTCCATCTTTCAGCTTAGCCAAGAACTGAAGATCTTCCTGGGAGAAGGTTGTCTCTTCACAGCCTCTTTCATTGAAATCGGATTCCAGCATCTTAATCACGTCGTCTGGAGTGACCATTTCACTGACCTCTGTATTACAAACATAGTGGACTTCACCTTTAAGCTTGACTATTGATGGTGTTTCAGGCACAACTTGTTTCACAATGATGCGATGACTTACTCCAAAGGCATCACCGTAGTGCTCACTTGGTGCGCCGTAACTCACTATGCTCCAACCTAAATCAGTCTTCTGGGCAAATGGCTGGTTCTCCTCTCCACAGACGACTTCTCGTGGCATGAGTGCTTGTGGGCAATTGTACCCAATCAAAAGATCGATTTCACACTCCTTTTGAGGCGAGATGTGCTCTGCAAGATGCTCCAAGTGAGGCCATGCCTTTGCAGTCTCAGGCACTGGGATGTGTGTGCGATTGGCAGGGATGAAGTCGCGTGTATAAACTGTTGGCACTGTAATCTTCTTGGAGGAAAATAGACCCCTTATTTGTAGGCTATTAAGTCTATTACAATGTACAACTGTCCCCTTTGACGACATTGTCGATAGCTTTAATTTCACTCGTTCTGTGCTTGTATCAAGAACGTCTGCCACTTCTTCAAGAATGAATGAAGAGTCACTCTGTGAATCTAACAGAGCGTAAACGAGAACTTCCTTGCTTGGATCACTTGGCGTTGACACGTAGACAGGTACAATTGCTGACGTCTGTGTACTATTACCATCTTGTACAACTCTGTTAGAAGTTGTTTCCTTAGTGATGTCTTGTGATTGAGTTATTTCTTTGGCATGAACCATTTCCTTAGGTTGTTCTTTCTTTAGTTCTTGTTCTCTTTTAGAACGTTCTTCGTGCAGGCACGTGGGATGCCTCTTTGAACACGTATCGCAGACCAGCCGGTTACTTCAACTCTTGGATTGGTGGCCAGGACTCAAACAGCCGAAGCACTTCTTTCACTTTGAATAACTCAAACAGCCGTCTTTCACTTTGAATAAATCTGACGCGTTCAGCGACTGGCTTCTCACTTAACTTGTAGCACTTGTGTATGCCGTGTCCTGGTTTCTTACAAAACACACATGTAACTATTTTCCTTTCACTGATGTTTGTTGTGAAGATGTTGGCATCTGCCATTTGGTTCTTGGAAGCCATCACGTTCTGATTCTTGAACCTTGCCCTTTCAGACTCACTTTGCCGTAATGCATGGAACGATGTAATGGGATTGCAAGCAATGCTAGCCTCCATTGAGAGGAACGTCACAAAATAACTAAAGTTTGGGAACCTACCATATTCAAGTTGATATTGTGTGGCTCTTCGGTTCCATCTAGGACTTAGCCAGTCAGGTAGCTTGGCTGCAAGTTTCTGATTCTCAATTCCATCATTAAGAACATGAAGACTCTCATTGTTAGACATAGCACTTTGACAGCTACGTAAAAAGTCAACGAATTTCCTCAAATCAGCACTTTCTCGTGAAGCTACTTTTGGCCATGCATGTAGTTTGTCTCGGAAAGCCTTGGCAATGACGAAGGGTTGGCCATATCTGTCATTGAGTAGGTCCCATGCTGCATGGTATGAATCTTCTGAACCAATCAGAAAATGACCTTCTAAGGCTTCTCTTGCAGCTCCTCCATACCTTTGAAGGAAGAACACTTTCTCTGAGGTTGGAATGTTCTTTTTCTCAATGAGTATCTGAAAGGATGATTTCCAATGATTGAACTTGAGTGGATCTCCACTAAATGTTGTTGGCTCTGGAATTGGGAGCCTGTTTGCTGATATAGCCTCAGCTAAAACTTTCACCAGGTCTCCCATATCGTTTGGGAGCACACTTCTTGGAGTCGCATCTCTGAATGGTGGCGGATGCTGGTCAGCAGTATTCACCTGATTTATTGCATGCACACCTGTAGGCAGCTCAGCCTCAGTATTCTGTGGAACAAAGTCTTGGGCTGGATAGAGCTCATTTGCATCATACACTTCAAGCTTTGCTTTGGCTGCGTTTAGCCTCTTTAGCTCTTCCAAACGAGCAAGCTCTCTTTTCAGATTTTCAACTGACTTTCTTCTTGCAGCGTTTTCTTCATACTGTCTCTTTAAAAGAGCAGCTTCTAGTTTTTTTTTTCTATCTTGCGCTCGATTTCTTCCTTTTCACTTTGAAGACGGCAAGTTACTGCAGCTGCTTCTTGGTCTGCAACCATACATTTATCCTCAGCTTCAAGTCTCTGCAGCTCTGCCTGTTGGCTGTCTTGCTCAGCCATAATCTTCAATACAGCACGTGTGTGTGCATACTCTGCAGCAGCTTCTTGAATTTTGGATGAGGATACACCAGAGCGATTGGAATTAGTTTTAGAACCGTTAAAGGCAGGAAATAAAACACTGGAGGTTGAAGATGCAAATATAGAGCTAGAGACAGTGCATTCTGTAAGACAATCTTGGTGACTGATGGCTGTCAATCTTTCTGTATTCATCATAAACACTGTTCAGCTCAGATTCTTCTCTTTGAATACCTTCAATGTGTTCTTGTAGGATATAACTTGGGTCTTGTTTGATTACAGACTTCTTAGCTACTTTAGTCAGAACTTTCCAGCGGTCATAAATGCTGTCGAAACGAAGTGACAATCCTTTCATTTTTTCTTGGTGGAATTCCCTACCCTTTCCTGTTAATGTTCTAGCTCTCTGACTTTGACGAGGCTCTTCAGGCTGTACTGCTTGTCGTACAACGTTAGACTCTTCGGTCTGCTTTACCTCTTCTACCTGTGTTTTTTCACTTGTTTCTGACATCTTAGATTATTTATTAATGCCTATATGCAATTGTCAGAACAGTGTAGGTAACACAAAATAACAAAATAAGTTAGTCAAAATAAATTAGGTTAACATCCTTCAGACTAACCTTTCAAAGAGAACCGTTGTAAAAGCTTGGTAATATCACATAGCAATTATTAATTATTATAATTTCAAAAGAACTTCAAAATGTTGTCACTTATTTTTCTTTAATTGACAAACTCAATAAATGCCTCTTTATACACTTTAAACCACAGTTATTATTATAAAGGCTTCACACAGTTCCTTGTCGGTTTTCAACTTATTGTCTCCTTTCAGAACACAAACTTCAGTGTCTGACTTATGGACGTCTTAATGAAAAACGGATGAACGTGAGTGTCCTTAATGCAAACGTGGGCTTATCTGAGCTTCTCGTCTTGATAAATTGTCGGGCACGAGTGGGCGCGAGCAGGTCTGGGCATGGCGCAGGTTCTTGAACGTTCACGCAGGTCCGAGTTCGACTATCACTCCCTCCAGGAAATTAACGACACCGTGGTTCTCGTTACTGATGGATTTATTGCTGCTCCTTGCCATCTCTCCGTCCACAATCATCCATTGCAATATCCACCGTCGAACTCGCTGGCTGCACATAACCATGAGGGAATGAGATTTCTTCCGCAAAAATGCTTGTTTCAAAAATATCCCAAAGAAAAACATCTTAACTGTTCTGCTTAACTTCATAACTTGTTACTTCACTTCAACACACAAGGCATCTGAGCACGTTTTTTACTGGTCAATTGGCTGTTACATCTTAACTGGTTGTTAGGGTACATATGTCGGAAACTTTGGTTCCTACCTAATGTGGCGAACTCAATATATTAAACAAATTGAATACATAAATATAAACAAAAAAAACATTAACTAATGACAAATAATATTTGGCAGTTAAATCCGGCATGGCAATCTGGGCACGTGCCCAGGGGGGTCTGAGCGCAAAATGGGGGAGGGGGAGGGGGGGAGGGTCACTTATCTAATATTAGAGTTCCAGGTTGTTAACAAAGCCAAATCGCGTTCCTCCGTATGTTTATCGCATAACCCTGCAGACTGCAATAAAAATTGTATTCCGCGCTAAAAGACGCCTGTAAGGCCGTAGAGTAGTCTGCCCATTGGTCATATTCTAGAACTGTTGTTGTTTTAACTCAAATTATTCTGCCAGTATCTTTCGTCGTTTCTATTTCAGATGCAGATATGGCGAGTGGTGTTGCACCTGTGACAGTGTGTTAACAGTGTTAACAGTGTTAAGTTTGTGTTAAAAAAAAAGAGGTTAAAATTAGAAGAGAAGTTAGTCATCAAACAACTTGGTCCAGACAGACCGGACATAAACATTATCCAACAAACAAAGGATAGGGGGAAAACTTACAAAAGAACTGACTCCCGAGCAGTGGCGTGCACAGACATTTTGGGGGGCAGGTGCTCAGTGAAAAATAAGGGCAGTTTGTGCGGTGTTACGTCCCCTAAGTGGGCTAGGGGTAAGGGAAATAACATTGTACCATGTTAAAAACAGTAGGAGTCATGTAGTCCAAGTTAAGGGTGTTTATTGCCAAACTCAAGTGCTTGTCTTCAGGGAGATCCACGGGCAAAAACAACAAACAAAACGTAGCCTATCCCTGACTAGAAGCAAAAGACAACTTTTTTAAATTAAAGAAAAGTACATGTTCTAATCCTCCCTAGCAACACAGAACCAGGCGAAAAGTGGAAACAAAAAAGTAACAAAAGAGCTGCTAAACAGTTGACGGGACAGGGATACCGGGCAGCAGGCGACAGCAGACAGCGGCAGGACTCCAGGTGTGCACAGTCTAGAGGTGGAGCTGAGGGGGTGGAGCCAAGGGTCTCGAGCTAAAGGCAGCATACACAAAAGCACATTAGAACACATGGGAATGAAACATGTAGCATGTGGAACTGCCGGCTGCCTTATAAGGTCAGAGGGCCGTTCTTCTCCACACAGACTTCTTAGTTTAGTTTTGATAATTTTCAGCTTTGAAAATGATCTCTCCACAGAAGCAGATGTCACTGGCAATGTTGCATAGATTCTTATCATCTTCACAAAGGCAGGAACACCTTTAGTTCTGTCTTCAGCTGGTACTCGTCTTCTCCATGGAAATTACAGAGGATGTGGACAGCTTCCTTGGCTTCTGTGTTTGGCGTGCTTACCCAGTTGGCATGTACCGTTAAGGGGTGGAAGAACCGAATGATTCTTGCAGTGGGACTTCCAGTGTTGAATCTCCTGTTTAGCTCCTCAGTCATAGTATCCAGAAAGGTGAAAAACACACTACTCCTGAAGTATAACTCCACAGACTCAAACTGAGCACCTACTTGAGACACTATTGGGCTTTGTTGTAAACGGGTTAGGGCACTACAGTAGGTACTGGGATGTTGAGACTCTCTGCCTTCTCTGATGCACATCCAAATATTTCCCCAAACTTCTCCTCAGACCTCATGGTTTGCAATGTGTGAAGCACACCATCAATTACCTTGTAGGCAGTGGAGTGGTGCAAGTGTTCTTCCTGCAGAGAATCGGATGCCACAGCAGTGACTTCGAACACTGGGGTGGCAATTTCCAGGCAGAGAATAAACATGAGGTTGGTGGCATTTCTGTACATCTGAGCATCTCCTCTGGCCAGGTTAGGTGGGTCGCTGTCACTGATGTCATCAAGGAGCTTCAAAATAGCTTTCAGATTTCTCTGAAGGGCCTTCAGTGCTTTCTCCCTGCAAGCCCATCGAGTATCTGACAGCTGCTGGAGCTCCATAACACGCTGTCCAGGATACAGAGACTGCTGCCATTTCAACAAGGCAGCATGGCGCTTTGGGGAGCCTGTGCAAAAGGCATACAATTTCTCCACAAGGTTGACAAATGTCACGAAATGCTTGTTGGACTTTGACGCTTCCAGTAGGACCAGATTGAGAAAGTGTGCCTTGCAGTGCACATAGAGGGCCTTCTCATTGTGTGCACGTATTCTGGCTTAAAGACCTTTATACATACCACTCATATTGGCTGCTCCATCATATCCTTGGCCA
Source organism: Pollachius pollachius (assembly GCF_949987615.1). Taxonomy (NCBI): domain Eukaryota; kingdom Metazoa; phylum Chordata; class Actinopteri; order Gadiformes; family Gadidae; genus Pollachius; species Pollachius pollachius. The sequence goes on along the minus strand of NC_136935.1, from coordinate 37,281,393 downwards.
TACATATTCTTCAGCTCCAGGCCGTTCTTCTGCAGAAGCGAGAACAGAGTTTTCTCCAGCTCCTGGCCTTTAGTTCTACACTGCAGACCTCAATGATTCTCTCCTTTATTTGCATATGATGAAAATATCGCACTACGAACGACACTTGTTCTTTGTGTGAAACATCAGAGGTTTTATCAAGTAGGATGGAGTACAGTTCAGCCTCTTTTATTTCACTTTGTATCTCCCTCCTGGTGTAAGTACCAAGTGCTGCAATTATGTCATTTTGGCTTCTGTTAAAAAGCAGTGACACCTGGGGCCTTATCTTGGAGACTTTAACTTTGGCAACTTTTTCCATATGTATATTCAGCACTGTCATACCGGGAAAACACATCCACCAGTTCAAGGAAGTTTCCACGGTTGTTACTGGACTCGCTCTCATCATGACCTCGGAATGCTTGTCCCTGACGTGCAAGATATACTGTAAGATCAATTAATCTTGTCAGGATTTCTCTATTTGTCTGCCTCTCTCGCTCTCTAACTTCCACCCCCTTTACATCTGAAACATCAAATGCAGACTGGAGGGAATTTTTTTGGAAATTGGTCCGTCTACCCATGCTTGTCATGTGCATCTCTGTGATGGAGTGTTGCTTGATTTTTTCAAGAGCAGCGTTCCACTTTCTTATGCCATAAGTTGTCCACGCTGTTCTGTTTTTATACTTTTCTTCAGAATGGAAAAGCCGACAACTAAAACAATGGATTGAATTAGCAGTGGGAGGGTATTCCAGCCACACATTCCCATAAAACCATTGTTTCTGGAATGACATTTTTTGGTGGATAGATCAGTCTACCAGCCTACCCAGTGGACTGTAGCAAACGCCGCTCATCTATCCGTCACACATCTAGGTGGACACGCCCACCTGTGATGTCATAAGGGGCAGATTTCCAAAACGGCTTGTAGCGGCTAATCACAATACACCTGGTGGCATGCCATGGGAACTTTAAAAAAAACCACACAAAAAATAAAACTTTCAGATTCTTTCTTTTTTTTTAAAAAAGGGGCAAAGGGGAGGTGCTCTAGCATCACCTTGGGTCTATCTGTGCACACCACTGCTCCCGAGCACGGTATGAAAAGAAAAAATGGCTATGTGGTTGCTCAGGCAATTCCTCTGGTTGAACTTGAAAAGGTGATAAAGGCAATATGTAAATATATATATATATATATACATATATATGTTTGTATATATATATATATATATATACATATATATGTTTGTATAAATATGTATATGTGTATATATTTATATGTATATGTGTATATGTATATATATATATATAGATATGTATGTATATATATATGTGTGCATGTATGTGTATAATATATACATGTTAAAAAAAAAAATGTGGGTGTGGTCATGCGCCAGTAGTTTCTGCCCCACTGAAATGGGGCAGAAACAGGACATATGTCTTAAAGCAGAATAAAAGGCCGGGTGTCTCCCCCCTTTCCCACTCTCACTCTTATCTACTCTCACCCCTCTGTCTTCTTCTCTCTGACACCCCTCTCTCATCCCTCTCTACCTTTCTCAGTCCCTCCATCCAACCTCACTATCTCACACACCCATTTGAAGCCATTTCCCTCCCTCACCCCTCTTTCCCCCCCTCTCACTCCTCCTCCATCACACCCCTCTCCCCTCTATCTCTTCTTTAAGAGCTTCCATTTATCCACCTGGTTACCCAGGAAGAGTTCAGCCTGTCTGCCACTGACCACCCATCACTGTCACCCCCCCGCCCCCCTCCTCCTCCCCCCTGCGGAGGGATGGGGTGGGGGGTAGAAGATGGATGCAGGTTTGATCCATGACCCTCTTAGCTCGCTTCAGCATGTTTCAGCTGAGGGACACGATCGGAGCGTCCAAGCAAATAATCGTTTGCTACGCCTTAACCCCCCCTCAACTTTTCTCAGTAGCAGTGGAGTAGTACTTTGAAAGATCGGAGAGTTTGGAGTTTACACTCTACTGGTGAGGTTTTAGTTTGTATTGGAGTGTTACCCAACTCAACCTAACCAAGGCCGTACAAGGGCAACTGTGAAGGAACACCACAACCTGTAGTATCATGGCTGAGCGTGTGCGTTTGCGTGTGTGTGTTTGGGAGGTGTATATAAAAAAACAAAAAAAAAGTTATTTTCCAGTGAGTCTCGACTGAGTGCCTGACATGAAGATGAAATCCTCCAAAAACACGAGACCCCATTAAAAATATTCAAAATAAAGAGGTTCTCTCTGGGCGCCGCCTCCATTATGTAATAACGAAGCTGTGTATGAGTGTGTAAGTGTGTGTGAGCGTATGAGTGTGTGTGTGTGGCCCCTGTCCTCACTCTATGCAGTGAGGACAGGGGCCGACCCCAGACCATTAACTCCATAACCTGCCCTGCCTCAGCTAATAAAGAGCTGGTCCTCACACTCACCTCCCTGACCTTCCTCCTCCAAACCCCCCCCCCCCCCCCCCCCCCCCCCCCCCCCCCTCTCTCTCTCTCTGTCCCTCTTTTTTCCATCATCATCTCTTACCTCCCTCTCTCCCACATGAAAGTGATCTTGACGTGTTTCCTTAGCCCAGCAGGGAGCACCGTGCGCCAGAGACACCAGGACCCGGCCCTGCCACACACTGAGAGAGCAAATTTGATTTGATTGCCTATTCAAGTAGGCTATGGCATGTCTCTAGTCTCTTGCATTTCTATACTATGTTGTATTCCTGTTTGTTATCTAAAGTATTGCACGTTACTGACTGCGTTGTGCTTTAAACAAACAAGTCCTTCTCCTGCGTCGGAGGAGGAGGGGAGAGGAGAGCGAGGAGGAGGACAATCTACCGTCCCCACCACTGATTTGGACAAATAAGCTGGCGAACGGGGGAGTGAGGTGACGCGTCAAGTAAATCCACGTCAGGCAGCGGGTGACACCCGGCCATTATCTAACTACGAGTCTCTCTGCCCTTCCCTTGGTGAACCTAATTATATTGTCGTCCAAAACTATCACATGTCCATGGGCCAGGGAATCTAGACGTGGGCCCTATGCGTTGACCGTAACAGCATTCGGGGGTGAATCATTTTTGTGAAATAGTCATGATCTGTAGTTCCGTTGCTTACGATCCTAAGAAATGGGATAGTAAAGCAGCGCCATAATGTCAGAGCCTAAAGGGTTTGTCGCTTTTTTTTCGGTTTTAATTCAATAAATCAGACGCACAAAAGATGTTCAATGCTGAGTGGACATGAAAGGGGAAGGAGGGGGAAGGTTACGGTTTACCGGCAAGTCCTCTTGAAAACAATGATGAACTAGCACCACCTAGCGGCCAAACACGGTAGTCCCGCACCAAGACAGGCGCGACCACATATACCGATTTAAATTCAGCCACTCAATCTAGTAGTGCGTCTAAAGGTTAAATCACTTTCTCTTTTTTTAAGTGTAATTCACCGTTTTTTGTATGTGTATTTGCAACCCCAGCGGTTGACAAATTTTGAAATTTGATTAATGTATAGGTCAACTTGAATGCTACCTCTTATACACCTCAAACAATAAATAGCCTACTGGGACATATCAAGCTCCACAAGGCCGTAAAACCACAATTATTATCACCGTTGGCCAAGTCTTGCGCTACAACCTTTTGTTGGTAAAGTAAAAGTAACGATCAGTCTAACCATCAACAATGCGGAAAAGCAAGTTTGGACAAATCTATAGCTTTTACTTCCGAGTGGAGATTTCTTTCCCTCACGTGGGGCTGGCAGTGATTTAACCCAACTCCGGCCGACACGATCCTATTTTAGGATGCGTTGTTAAGTTGTTATATTGGACGCCTATCAACGCAAGATTGACAAGCGAAAGCAACGGAGTCTGGTATGTGTTAAGAAACCTTTGACGCGAACCCACTTCTTTCCTTATTTTTCCTTCAAGGCATCCCTCCCCCTCGCAGCTCACAGCCTACCTGTGAGGACTTGCCCACACCCCGTACGTCTTCGGCGCGGTCAAAGGGAGGGGGGGAAAGAAACTCAAGGTGCCCAGTAGACACACCTTTAACTATAAGCTCATTGCGGCGTGGCGGGATCCAGCTATCTGAAGCTGATAATGTCGTCGAACGAGAGGTCGGTTCGGGAGCTGCGGGAGCTGCTCCACAAGCCGGGGAACGATACCTGTGCAGACTGCGGGGCGCCAGGTGAGTTTGAACACTGAGTAGGACCTGGTTTGTTTTACGTGTGGGTGTGTGTGAGGCCTGTTTGGGGAGTAGCTGGCCTGCTTCAGACGCACCGACCCTGCTAGAAGTGTTTTAACCTGTGCACAAAAACTGAACGCTTAAGTCTGTCAAGACTTAAAACACTTAACACCTCATATAGCATACACACACACACGCACGCACGCGCGAGCGCACACACACTCTCTCACACACACACACACACACACACACAAACTGTGTGAAAGGATAGGATTGGCATCGATTCGGCACGCATAAGCTTGTCGGCCAGAATTATAACTATTATTATTTTTATAACATTCAAACTTCTGTTGACTTTGACATTTCAAAAGGCAATTCCATAAACACACCAAGTCTACACCATATGGGTATTAATATCACAGTACTATGTACATATGTCTGTTTGTATACAGGTATGGTATGTATTTATATATTCATGTAATTGTGTATGACTGTATTATTGTTAGACTGTTATAATATTATGCATTTTATCATTCATCCATTCATATTCCAGTCATATTTATACCTTATCCCTCCCTCCATCCATCCATCTATATTTCATTCCATCCATCCGTCGTCCATCCATTCCTTGCTGTGTTCCTCCATCCAACCATCCTCTCCCTCCCCAGACCCAGAGTGGGGGTCCTGCTTCCTGGGGGTGTTCATCTGTCTGGACTGCTCGGGGGTCCACCGCAACCTTCCCGACATCGGGAAGGTCAAGTCCCTCAGCCTGTCGCGCTGGGAGGACCACGAGGTGGAGGTGAGATGACCCCCACTACCCTGCTACCTTGGTACCGAGCTAGGCTAATATAGCACCTAGCCAGACCAATGTGACCACAGGACATTTGCCTATACAGCCCCCCACTACCCTGCTACCTTGCTACCTAGCTAGGTTGATTAAGCTGTTGAGGGGTTAGCAACGTTTGTGTCAGGTCTATGTTACGGAGGAGATGACTGATAAACAGTTTGACATTGATCAGTTTGAAGTTGATGTAAGCCATGTAACCATATTCATATTTCGCCTGGTTATTGGTTCTTCTACTTTACATTCCATAATTGAAGGACAGACGTGTAGAAGGAGATATATGGCCCTTGCTAACCTGGCCTTTTCTATTTTGACCTGGCTCCAATTTTGATTATATACCATAATTGTTCTCAGCCTCAGTGGGAAGTTTCTTTGGATAAAAGTGTGCTATATCCACATATTATACGGATAATATATCCAGAAAGTCATATAATGATCTTAAGCCTGGTGCGGTCGAGCAGATGATTGAATGTAATTGTACGTTTAGACCAGTGGCCAGAGTGTAATTATAGTATTGTTATATGTTCTATACCGTACCTTTCTGTCAGCCCCCCTGCTTGGGTGTCGGTCAGTGTGAGTGTTTTCTACAATCAAAGTTATGTTATTATTCCATTCATATCCCACGCTTTACTGTGGCTGGGATATGTGCTATTTCTTATTGTGATGATTCATATTTCAAATCTACTGAAGAGTTGGCTGACCCTTTTGCTGTGTGTGTGTGTGTGTGTGTGTGTGTGTGTGTGTGTGTGTGTGTGTGTGTGTGTGTGTGTGTGTGTGTGTGTGTGTGTGTGTGTGTGTGTTAGTTCATGTCAGAGGGTGGCAACGAGCTAATGAGGGCCAAATACGAAGCGGCAGTTCCAGTGTACTACTACAAACCCAACTACAAAGACTGCCAGTGAGTAGCCATGGCAATGCCCCTGCACGCATGGGACAGGTGCGCGCACACACACTTTTATCTATGGCCTTAAGTTGCTCTGTTAGTCACAGTTACACAAACAGTAGGTAGAGGGTGGGTTTAAATTAGCAAGGTGCTTAGGAGACATTGCTAGGTTCCTATCTCATGGTGGAGGAGGTTGTGTCTGTCACAGCGTCCTCCACCATGAGGGGGGCCCTGGTGTCCTTTCCTTGCCCCTCCCTGATCTTGCACACACATCAGCAGCATGTGTTCAGATTGAGGGAGTCTGAGTCAACAACTTCCTGGTGTGGTTGAACTCCTTAAAAAGTAATTGATTTTTGCTCTATAGTGCTCTATATGTTGCTCTTAGTAGGACAAGAAGCAGCTTCCTGATAATTGGCTACTGTTAACATAAGGCTATCCTTCATTTGCATGTGGCCGTACCACCAGCGCAATAGGCAGCGTAAAGCCACCCTGTTGCGAGGGAGAGAGCTCGTCCCAGGGTCTTAAAGCCCATTGCTTCCACGTTGTGCTTCCAGTTTTCCTCATCCCTATTTAACTGACCAATGGGAGAAGGAAGAGTGGTGTAAGCCAGTCCAGTGAGACCTAGTGAATACAGATAGACACTGGACTTTCATTGATGCGTCTATTGGACTCACAAGACATTACTTTTGAGAAAGAGAACAAGTACTTTAGTGAGGCTGCAATATGTTATCTTGTTATTCTGTTAATATATAACGTATAAATAGGTCATTGAATTGTTTCAGTGTTGCTGTGGGTGGGTCAGCAACAAGGATGTCAAAGTTCAAATAGTTCAAATAAGGTATGCACACATTTCAACTGGGAGTTGTGCATTTGGACAGGCACAAGCACTTTAGTCCTGGGTAAACATTGTCTGCATCATTTTGCAAATTTTACATTGTTTGTGTGTGTGTGTGTGTGTGTGTGTGTGTGTGTGTGTGTGTGTGTGTGTGTGCGTGTGTGTGTGTGTGTGTGTGGGTGTGTGTGTGTGTTTGTGAGATTCGATTTTCTGGGGATTATTTTGCAAGCGATAAAAAGTTGTTCATCATTTTTAAATCTGCAAACTTTTCATGTGCAGCCATCTTTTCTGTTCAGAACTAGATTATGTCCTTGTCTTCTCGCCCATCAGACTGAAAGATTCGAAGAGGAAACATCCCTGGGCAGAAGGGTTTTAATCTTCAGACAGTAGGGGGGAACGTAGAGAAAGTTACATGGTTTTTATGAGGCTCTTTCATTCACTGTCTGTTTGTCGATCTCATTCACTGTGTGTGTGTGTGTGTGTGTGTGTGTGTGTGTGTGTGTGTGTGTGTGTGGGGGGGGGGGGTGTGTGTGTGTGTGTGTGTGTGTGCAGGGTGCTGAGGGAGCAGTGGATAAGAGCCAAGTATCAGAGGAGGGAGTTCTGCGACCCTGGGACCAAGCTAACATATGAGGAAGGTGAGCCGCAAAGACCACTTCCCGTACCTCACTTCCTGTACTCACTTCCTGTTAGCATGACGATGATTTGGCCTTTCTCTTCAGTTTTACATACTGGCACATCATTTCTTAAACACGCACAATGACGTATTTAAGATTTTTTGTATTTCTGTTGACTGTTTTCAGCTTTTGTCCCTTGTAATTGAAGCATGAAAGTCAAACCACACACCTACACATACAGAGACATGAAAACTTTAAGCTTCTCGACAGAAACGAGAGATGGAATGCTGATGAAAAGGGGGCGGGACAATGGGCAGTTCCTCAACAGACGATTCGTCCTGTCAGAGAGGGAGGGGACTCTGAAGTACTTCATTAAGTCTGACGTGAGTAGGAGCTGTGTATGTCTCCCGGCAGATCACCTTATCTAGGCAGGCCTGGACAAGTCAGATAGTAGCACATGACAACCACTAGTGATTCCTGTAGTTTTCTTTGCATTGAGTTAACTGTTAACTGCTTCTATGACCTCCATGTACACCTCCATATAGAATTGTTGTGTTTGTTTTCCTCTTAAATCTGGACACCATACAACTAATCAAGAAAATATATTTATTCAAATCAACATTGATTAAATGAATACCTCAAACTCATCAACTTTTGAAAAATTCTACACTTTTTTTCTGTATTTAACCAAATGTAACGGGATCTATCAGTGTTTTACCAAATGTAAAGAGGTTTAACTGACTCAAACAGGAATATTAACTCTGTCATGGGGGGAATGGCCAAATTAATGCAACAAACTTCAGGCCATTGTGTATTGGGCTGTATGCCCGTGCATCCACACTCGCTCACACACACAAAGCAAAACTGTTTTCCTGGACTTTCACGCAGGGCAAGGAGCCAAAGGCGCTGATCAAGGTGGACTCCATCAACGCCAGCTTCCAGCCGGCAAAGATTGGCCACCTGAACGGCCTGCAGATCACCTACCTGAAAGACTACAGCACAAGAAACATCTTCCTCTACCATGACAGCGGCAAGGTTCCCACATTACCCGCCACCATCACGTGCATGTGTGTGTTTGTGATTCGGGATACGTGTGTTGGTATGTGTTTCTGTAAGGCATTTGTGTGAAGAGAGAGAGAGAGAGATATGTATGTGTGAGTGTTCCTATAATTTGAGTGTTTATGTTTTTACTTCACTGAGCTTTTACCAATCTCTTATCATTCTCCCCCTCCCCGTGTCACTGCATCTTGTCTCGTTCCTCTATCTGTGTGTTTCCTCTGATTGTGTTAAATGATGTTAAAGAAACCCACCACAGGTGTAAGAGTTTTAATGATTTTCCTTCTGCAGGAGATCGTCGACTGGTTCAATTCCATCAGAGCGATTCAGCTGCACTATTTAAAAGTAGCCTTCCCTGGGGCCACAGATGTAGAGGTCTGTACACACACGCACACACACATACACGCACAAAAACACAATCACCACGCACAAACACGCACGCATACTTTGTACACGCATACCATGCACACACACACACACACACACACCATCCCGAGATGCACGCCAGTGGACGTTTCAGGACCTGAGTTTGGGTTTGTTGTTCTTTAGCTGATGCCCAAACTCACACGCAACTTCCTGAAGGAGGGCTACATGGAGAAGACTGGACCCAAGGTAAGAACACACACACACACACACACACACAGACACACACACACACACACACACACACACACACACACACACACACACACACACACGTGCAAATTGTCTGTCACAGCCAATGGGTTGTTTCCTTATTATATTCTAGGGGTGTTAGAAATATTGCAGTATAAGCTAGCGATGTAGCTTTCCTTGCCAAAGCTGCTTGGATTGTTCCTCATTGTCCGATGTTGCTAGTTGAAAGCATTCCCTAAATATGTGGTCACACAAGACCGAAAGTTCTCCAGTGCCATCCAAAAACTTCTTTAAACTTCAACTTCCCCTGCTTTTTCTAAACCACTCGTTCAGATTTCATTCACATAATTTCCTTTACGGCATACATAGGTGCTTGAAATATGTGTGTGGCATGTGCGTAGAAGCATGCATCAATCATTGATGCGCAACGCTCCCTCGCCTTGTTGTTCGACATCATTGACAGAACCTAATCATGAATGTGTGTGACTGCCTTGATTCAAGGTCCCTCATTGGTCACAACCAGAAAATTCCGTTAAAGAAATAGAGAGGCCACCACAGCCGATGCGAGACCCTTCTCTGTGGTAGAGAACAAGTAGAAAGTGCTTGAGCCGCGATACACTATTACTTCCCACAAACATTTTGCCCCGAAAGTTTTAGCTGCCTTATACAACAAAAAAATAACACATTGACATGAGGCCAGAAAAGCCTTATCTTGCGCAAACCTGGGAGTTTAAAAGACCAGTCACACTTTGCCCTATGCTGCTGATCAATGACTTCCTTATTATTTTCTCTGAAGTTATGTTCACTGGTTGGTTTCTGTTTCTGTATGCCCATTTATCCATGTTGTTTACTGTTCTCATTCAACGTGGACAATTTTTGGCATTTATTTTGTTGATGTATCAAAACTGTACTGAACACTGGCACAACCCTTTCGCTGTCCTAGACCAGAGATCCTTTATCCGATTCCCTCCTGGTTTAATAGAGGGTGGAGGTGGTGAAGTATGGTGGATAAGTAAGCTGTCAAATCTCTCTGTCAGGCCTGCTGACAGCTCAGCAGCTCTGAAATGAATCCCTCTCTCTATATCACTCTCTCTGTCTATCGCCCTTTGTTTCACTCTTTCTATCGATCTCTCTATCTATCACTCTTTTAATCTCTCTTTATCTACCCCATCTGTCCATTCCTCTCACTTCCTTCCTTTCCTTTTTTTCTCTTGCTATCTCTCCATTCTCCCCGTCCCATAATCCTCGGGGTAACCCACTTACACTACTTTCTCACACACACATATCCACATATGTTGAGTAGCCATTGGTGTCAACACACACACACACACACACACACACACACACACACACACACACACACACACACACACACACACACACACACACACACACACACACACACACAGGTCTGGTTTAATCTGTGTCAGGCAGGGAGATGCAGCAGTGACCAGCTGTGTGTTGTTCATCTCTTCCCTGCATGTCACATTAATTTCCTTCCTCCTCATCTCTACTCTCCGTCCCTAGAAAGACGGATCCCGCTTCTTCTCAACGTTTCCTCCTTTTGGGTTTGAGGGAGTTTTTCCTATCCTCCTTTGGGACCAAACTATACCTCTGCCACTTACATACACACGACACCTACATATAAAGGTTCTTTGCTACGTCACCGTCTCCCACTGAGGCCACCGTCGTAGGTTACGTACAACTGCTTCATCTTTCCTGCTTTGCTTTTTGTTTTTTTCACGAAAGACCAGTCGAGGAGGTCTGCATATATGGTATATCTGGAGATACATCACTGCAATCCCATGATGTAGAGACCCACGACGTAAAGACCCACGATGTAGAAACTAACGATGTAGAGACCCACCACGTAGAGACACACCACTTAGTGACACACCACGTAGAGACACACCACGTAGAGACCCACCACCTAGAGACCCACCACGTAGAGACCCACCACGTAGAGACGCACCACGTAGAGACACACCACGTAGAGACACACCACGTAGAGACACACCACGTAGAGACACACCACGTAGAGACCCACCACCTAGAGACCCACCACGTAGAGACACACCACCTAGAGACCCACCACCTAGAGACACACCACGTAGAGACACACCAGGTAGAGACCCACCACGTAGAGACACACCACGTAGAGACCCACCACGTAGAGACACACCACCTAGAGACCCACCACGTAGAGACCCACCACGTAGAGACACACCACCTAGAGACCCACCACGTAGAGACCCACCACGTAGAGACACACCACGTAGAGACCCACCACCTAGAGACCCACCACCTAGAGACCTGGGGCAAAGACTCCCAGGACGTAGAGACCCAGGACGTAGTTATGGCGGCTGTTCAATGCATAATTTGGGCTTTAGAGGGCTAAGGATTCATCGTTTGAGACTGTCACTCCAATGAAGGGCTTTATAGATACGCTTTACTTGACTTGTTTCGGAATAATTCACTGTGGAAGAGCGAGAGAACCTACAGGGAGACCAATGTCTCTCTTGGAATTCAAATTCAAAATGCTGTATTGGCATGAAAGCTACTCGAACAGTATTGCTCAGTGACATACAAAGTAAGAAAGAATAAAAAAACGGATCAAGAAAATACAAATCAATAAATATATGGTGTAGAAAAAATAAATGGATCAAATCAGATGATTAAAGTTAATGAAGTGGTTATTTTCAACTGTGTGTCTCTCTGTCACTCTCTAACTTTGTCCCTCTCTGTCTGTCTGTCTGTCTGTCTGTCTGTCTGTCTGTCTGTCTGTCTCCCTCTCTGTCTCTCTCCATCAAGCAAACGGAAGGCTTTAGGAAGCGCTGGTTTACCCTGGATCACAGGAGGCTCATGTACTTCAAAGATCCCCTAGTAGGTCACACAAGCACTCACCGTTAACACATTATATATAACAAATATTATAAAGTTATTCTCAAGACTGGAACTGGCTTTAATTAGTTTATTCTTTCTAGTTATTGAAGAGTCTGTGTTTGATACAAACTAATCAGAACACATCTATATTATATTGAGCTTCTCTAAACACTCACAATAAAGGCAGTACAAAAAGATTGAATATTATAAAGTTACCAAAACATTTAAGAGCATACAGTAGCAGAAAGAGCAACAGAGAAGTGAGGAGGGTGAAGACTTTAAAAGCGATTTTTAAAAGGGTGCATTCTGAGTGACCAAAAGGAGAGGTGGAGTCATGGATGTAAAAAAAACAACACCAATTTTAAGAGCTTGAAACGCAGACGCAGCACCGACAAACAAACCCCAAACGTTACCTTTCACCTCCTCACCCGCAGGACGCCTTTGCGAAGGGCGAGGTGTTCCTCGGCAACAAGGACCACGGCTACAGTGCCACAGCCGGCCTGCCCGCCACTGCCCACTGTAACGGCGCCTGGCAACACGGCATCACCATAGTAACGCCGGAGCGCTGCTTCCTGTTCACCTGCGAGACGGAGAGCGACCAGCAGGACTGGCTGCGGCAGTTCGCCGCCGTGCTCAGCGCCGTCATGTCGCCCCAGGAGTACACCAGTAGGAACGCTTTCCTTCACCTCGCCCTTTGTTATTATATTTATGTTTTGATTATTATTAATTATTTGTTTATGTGTTTTTTTTCGGTTTGAGGTGGTGTTACCTGGTCACTGGGTGCAAGCTGGTAGTTGGGTGCTGGCTGTTAGCATAATGTTTTAATAGTAGCTTGTGATAGCTTACAGTGGGCTGATCGCTGTTAGCTGATTGTTAAATGATAGCTTGTTACTAGCTTACATATATTATGTTAGCTGGTAGCCCAACGCTAGCTACAGCCGCCGGTGACATCAACCGCCACACAGAAAGCCGAGACCAGGTATCTCACCTTTGAACTGTTGCTTTTCTTGTTACAGTGGAGGCGCTCTTCAAGCATAGACACTGATGGACGTGGCCAACCAATCCACAGCCACCGCGACATCACCAGCACTAACTCAGCGCATTCAGGGAGTGACATCATCTAATCACCAGGGCGGTGTCGTTGCTAGGTCTGTTGCTAGGCTCCAAATATAGTATGCATGGAGACCATCAGGTAGCCGTCTCTTTCTCTCTCTCCTTAGCAGCAGAAACACTACACCAGGCCATGAGTCATCCTCAATCGCTCCTATATCTTGTTTAAGTTGTGTCTGTTTATTTTAACATAGTGTTCCCCAACCTTTCAGTCTCCTGTACCCTCACAGCAGTACGGCCCAGGTAACCCTCCATCCTCATCACCAACCTAGAACTGTTTCCCTTTAGACCTATATTATAATATTATCATTTCGCCTCTTGGTCAATATTGTACGTGGACATGACTTTATTGGTACATTTCGCCCCTGTTCATGTTCCCCCTAGGGAACACATACCCCTGGTTCTGAATCAAAAATCTAAACTAGATGTATTGCGATATTTACAGACACTACCATTGCGTTTCTTATGCATGTTAAATGTGAATTCGGTATTTTCTATATCATTTTAAAAATCTATATTTTAAAGTTGAGTTTTGGTTTATTTTTTACCTATCTATGGTTCCCCCACTCGTTTTTACTGGATATTTTGAGGGAAATTATTAAATATATTAAGATATTAATGTTCTTGGGTCAGAGAAATAATGTTTGTTCCAACAGCACCACCTTCTGGTGGAAAATCACGATAACGTGCCAAGTTTTTGAAACATCTTTCCCATTTTGACGTTTTACATCACAATTTTTGCTTTACAACTGTACTGTATCTTTACATTATAATTTCTAATAAAGCTATATATATGGCATTTCAGTTCGGGCCCTTTTTCTTAGTCTTTTGTAAGACAGGTTCGAAAATACTCATTGAGGGATATGTGTCACCTAGCTAGGTTCCATAGTTCCTGGCAAGGACTTGTCTTGTCTTCCTGTCTGTTTGAATCTGTGTCTACTGCCCACTGATGGTAGGAGTTGTGTAAGTAATATTGTTTGGCTACATCCTCAATTGTTAAAATTATATGGTGAATTGAATTGGACTATGGTGCAATATATTTCCTATCTTAGGATACATTTAACACACATTTGTAAGAACATGTTAATGTTTTTGCTGGTCACACATATACAAAATATCATCCGGTGGCGCACACAGCTTTCGGCCATGATATTATATATTATATTATATAGATATAGAGTTCTGGTAGTACACAAATGGCAACAATCACTTTCTCCTCCAAGTTGCGGTTCACTCTGGACTTCAGGGAGTCAATGCTGATATGCTGTCCTGACCAAGCATCAAAAGAAGTGTTAGCTTAAGTAGAATCACGCAAAATCTGAGTGAGCCTGGTTGTTCGCGCCGCACCATTCATCAAATCACGCCGCAGGTTTTTCTGGCAGAAAATTCACTTTCAATTCACTTTACACTCGTCTTTGCATTGACTTTGTATGGATTCGTGCCGCGCCTTCTTTTTTGGTGTGAACACACCTTTTAGCAAGGTTGGACCCCAGTGGGATTCAAACCCATACGCCTGGAAGTTCACTGGGACAGCTGTATTTATCAAGTGGGCTTTATGGTTTAGTTCCAGGGTCTAACCTCAATGTCTTCATCCTTAAGCAAGATGACTCCGGAACTCGACCTGTGCCTTACTTGACTTTAATGAACCTTAATGAACCTTAGTTACCCTTAATGACCCATGAACTCATTCACTATAGGTTGCTTTACATAAAAGTGCTTGCTAAAAGACATATAGAAAAAGGGTTATACATGCACAGGTGTATGCAAACAATATAATATCAAATTGTGTACCCTGAATGCTAATGGTGGGAGGGTGTCTAAAGCGACACCCTAGTGATCAGAGCCGGTCCTCAGGGGCCGAGAGAAATTCCTCTTCAATCTGTAGGGTCGTGCTAGCTCTCACATAGGTGAGAGAGGGGTGGATGAGGAGAAAGGGAGCAGGGGAGGAAGAAAGAAAAAGTAGAAGTACAGTAAGGGCTCTCCAGCGAACAGAGGTAATAGGAACAGTCTTAATCAGACAAAAGTGGAGACCTGTGAACGGAGGTCACTAGAAGTTTCTAGATTTTTGCGGAGATAGACGGTCTTTTTAAACATTGGATTGGGAGCTGGTTTCCTCGCAAGCTCCTACTGTTCTGTTCTGTGGCATGCAGAACAGAGGACAGGACTCTGGTTGATTTTTTTTGGACGTGGTGGAGAGCTAGGGATCCACAACAGCCAAGCAACATCAGTACCACCTCCATCTTCTCCACCCTAAGAACAGTGAAAAAGACATGCTCATATCTTACGGCAACAGGATCTAATTTTCCTCTTCTATTGGTCTTTGAATGGAAACTGCCTCTTACGTCCAGCTGAACGACACTATAAGTACCTGGATTAAGAGCAAATGCATGGATATGGATTAAAGCAGACAGGATGTTTTAATGCCACCTTTAAAAGGGAACTTTCAGAATTCTGCTCTTAAAATGAGTGAACCTCCTTTTTCAAGTTCGCAAATCAATTGAAGCGTGTCTCCTGACCCTTGTGCGGCGGGTAAATATGAGCGGCTGTTTCTAGTTCTCATATAAGTCAATCACCAGCTATCCCAGCGATGACGCCCGGTCCACGATGAACTGCACCCCCAACTCCACCGTGAACCCCCAGGGGGGTCAAATCCTGAACCTGGGCTCTGGGGGCGGGGCAGGGGAAGGGCCAGGGTCTACCTCTGCTTCTGGCGGTGGCGGCGGCGGCGGCCTTTGGGTGACATCGGTCCTCGGCGCCATGCTCCTGACCATGTGCGCCCTGGGGGTGGCGGGCAACGTGTACACGCTGTTCATCATGCGCTCGGCGGCGCTGCGCCGCACGGGCTCCATGTACGTGTACATCCTGAACCTGGCCCTCGCCGACCTGCTCTACCTGTCCACCATCCCCTTCGTGGTGTGCACCTACTTCGCCCACGACTGGCTGTTCGGCGAGGCGGGCTGCCGCCTCCTGCTCAGCCTGGACCTGCTCACCATGCACGCCAGCGTCTTCGTGCTGGTCGCCATGACGCTGGAGCGCTACCGCGCCGTGGCACGCCCCTTCAGCGCCCGCCGCTCTCAGGCACGCGGCCGCAAGGTGGCCGCCGCCTTCATCTGGGCGGCGGCCGTGGTGCTCACGCTGCCCATGATGGTGATGATCCGGCAGCGCCAGGGCAGCAAGGTCAGCGCCGCCGGCGCCGTCAAGCGGATCTGCTTCCCCACCTGGACCCCCGAGGCCTTCAAGGCGTACCTGACCGTCATGTTCCTGACCAGCGTGCTGGTGCCGGGGCTGCTGATGGTGGCGCTGTACGCGGGGCTGGCCAGGCACTACTGGGCGGCGCAGGCCAGCCTGGGAGGCAGCAGCAGCAGCAGCAGCAGCAGCAGCAGCAGCCGCGGGCGCTCGGCGCGCAGGAGGGGCCTCAAGCAGAAGGTGGCCAGTATGATCTTCTCCATCGTGGTGGCGTACTGGGCCTGCTTCCTGCCCTTCTGGGTGTGGCAGCTGACCAAGCTCTTCTCGCCCGAGAGCCTCAGGCCACTGTCGGCCGCCACGCACAACTACGTCAACTTCTCGGTCACGTGCCTGACGTACGGCAACAGCTGCGTCAACCCGCTGCTGTACACCCTGCTGACACGGAACTACAAGGACTACCTGGCCCAGAAGGGGCAGACCACGGGCTCCAGCAGGGTGGAGGGCGGCTCGGCCGTCAGCGCCCCTTGCATAGCCTTGCGAGGAGCCTCCTGCGGATGACCCGGTCAGCGGGTGGGGGGGTTTTGACAATTGCCCAATGTCTGCAGCAGTTGAGGCGTCGTACGGCGAGATGCCCTAACCCCCTACCTGCTCTTCAATCAAGTGTATCTGGATTCAATGTAAAGGGCTTTGGTTAAAGTGTCTTCTCAAGGGCCGAACACAAGATAATGTGGAATGCAGAAGTGCAAAAATGACACAATCTGGTTGGACTTTCGAACTTTGCCGTAAGGAAATGCTGAGGCACATATTGGACCACTCATTTCAACCATTTTGTTGACAAAAATAGTAGAAATGGATTTGTTTTCACAAGTAATGCACTTGAACCACTGATTTTTTGAACTATATTGTTATTTTAAGAGTTTGGTAATATTACCCCCCCCTGATAATACTACTTATTTACTTTATTTTATGATGTCGACTTTCTTTTTATGAACACAGGCTTGCCCGTTAAAATCTTAAACCAAATGTTGTGTTGCATGTGTTTGTTTTCTTGCGTGGAAAGCGATCCTATTGCCACTGACAGTGCTTCACAAATGCAGACACATGTGCCCTCACGTGCCACACACACACACACACATACTCAATGATTCCAATCACCTTACAGGGAATGTAGTTGAGTAGTGGTACATTTCTCAGTCCTGGGTCAGGCCACTTTGAGTCCACATGCAAATTACCCTTGTAGATACATGGACCTCATTGCACTACACTCACAAATCCTCCTCTTTACTCTGTTCTATCATATTCATTTTATAGTGTGTTTTTATAGATAGTCCCATGTTTACTTACATGGCTGTTTTCCCAGAATGACCTCTGTTTGATATCAACACAAGTTAAGGTTCCAGACTTGGCGGCCTGTCGTTATGGTAACTGAGTTGCTGTAGTGTAGATAGTGTTTGTGTGAGATTATCAGCGCAGTGCCCCCTTCAGGCAGACTCTGTTAACTACAATGTAAGACTGGAAAATATGTATAGAGACTTTATTAATGAAACAGGGCCGATGGGAGGGTGATCCACTACTTGATCTTGATTCCAACGATCCTAGCATCACCGTCGACTTCAAAGAACTTGTACTTTATGTCTCCGAGGCGGTTGGGGAAGCTGATGGTGGAACCGTCCGGAAGCTTGATGAAGAAGTACTCCATGGTGAAGTTGATGTAGAACTGAGGAGGGAGGAAGGGAGGATGGATGGAAGGGAGGGATCGAGGGAGGGATAAGGGACAGATGAATGGAAGGAAAAGTGGGAGAGAGGCACGAAGGAAGGAACGGTGGGAGGTAAGGAGGTATGGGAGGGAGGGATGAAGGAGAGGGAGGGAGAATGAAAAGGAATAAATTAAATATTAACAAGTGACCAAAGTTAAGAAGACAAGGAGGGAAGGATGGAAGGAAGGAATGAAGGAGAGAGGGCAAAGGAAAAGAAGGAAGGGATTGATAAGGTATGTAGAAAGAAAGAAATATTATCAACCCATCTTGACATCCAACATATATCTGGCAGATAAAGGCTACATCTGGTTCCCAGCTCATACTACTTTATGAGCTCATAAACCTAACCCTCACCTCAATGTAATGACTATAGGTAGAGTGATAGTGGATATGTGTCGCGTAAAGAGGAAGCATAGGGCAGTGTTTACTAGACAAACTTTACCCAGCCCATATCCTTCAGGCAACA
This sequence comes from Pollachius pollachius, assembly GCF_949987615.1. Classification (NCBI taxonomy): domain Eukaryota; kingdom Metazoa; phylum Chordata; class Actinopteri; order Gadiformes; family Gadidae; genus Pollachius; species Pollachius pollachius. The sequence goes on along the minus strand of NC_136935.1, from coordinate 37,262,977 downwards.
GCCACAAACAGATTAAATAGCTAAAGAAGGATGTAGGCCTACCATATGATAAAGTAAACAAGTGTACCAGCCTAATAGGCCCTGGTGTCTACTAAACTATGTTTACACGCTGATGTCATTTTATAGCTTGGCCTACCAACAGGACATTTTAATGGCTTATTATTGGTTGTGGTGAACAAGAAGGAAATGAGCTATCTCGTCTCTAAGGCATTTACAGATAGATTCTGGACAATATTGATACATCAATATTTAAACTGAAATGTATGAGTGTACTATTGAAAAATAGGCCATTTTAATCATTCTGCTCATAGAGAAGTGGGCGGTAAACCCTTACAAGCAATGGGACAACCAAACACACACACACACACAAACACACATGCATTGTAAAAACACCCTGTGTATCCACACATTGTAAACACACACACTGTACACACCTTGCACTCCTCTCCGCGGTTGAAGGACAGGGAATCCTCCCGGTACTCCTCCCCCCAGCTGCCGCCCGACAAGGAATTGCAGACGATCACACTCTCGTCGAACCGCGGGTTGAAGTGCAGTGCGATGTTGTTCGAATCGTGACCAACATTGATGGAGAACCTACAGGGGTATAAAGGGGGACAGTGAAGGAGAACAGGCTGGATAGACGATAGCCTGCAAAGTATGGGGCGTGTGCCACAATATGTTATACAAATGGCCTATGGAGAAAATAGTTTCACTATAATAACGTCTTATAGCATAACTTTTATAGCATCACTTTTTCTGTAATACTGTTTTTAGCATAATCCAAAGGGTGCCCCCCGTTCATAAGTGTTTTAATTAATAGCACGATGTTCTAATACAAAAATAATATCACTTGTGTATTGATATTAGCTTAAAAGCCTAATTTAAATATTAGTAGCCTAATACGCTGTTCACAGTTAATAATTAATGAATGTATGATGTTATTTAATGTTATTGTTACTTATACACATTTTAACATGTAGGGCCTATTTATATTGTAGCTGCATCCTCAATCACCTGTTTCCATCATCATTAGGCTTCAACCGGATCTTAAACTCCGCCCCCTCCTTGAAGGTCATGTCCGAGACTTTCTGAAATGACAGGTGACATGAATGTCCTTTTAATTTATTTGATATGCTCCTTCAATTGCGTATAGACATCTGCTGTCAGGTAACATGAGCGACAGAGTGTCGGGCAGAATTTCAACATCTGTGTGTATGCGTGTGTGTGTGTGTGTGTGTGTGTGTGTGTGTGTGTGTGTGTGTGTGTGTGTGTGTGTGTGTGTGTGTGTGTGTGTGTGTGTGTGTGTGTGTGTGTGTGTGTGTGTGTGTGTGTGTCAGTTACAAGGTCACTTACGCCTTACACCAAGGTTGGAGTTTACAGTTATCATTCAAAAGTTAAAGCGGCAGTGAACCCAAAAAGAAAAAAACACATATTTTTGATCTTTGATCCCAGATTGTAAAGTAAGTACAATCGCACACACTGTCCCACTGCTCATGGACGGATTGGAACAGTTAGTGTTCTGTCTGAAAGTGAGTTGAACTTTAGTAACTTTTCTGATTATTTCCGCTTGATTTTGTCATGGATAATTTCCAAAAGTATTCTCAGAGAGAAGAGATGCTTTGAACCCGATTAAGCTACTGAATTTCCATCAGAATTTCAATTGCATCAAATCAAATGTATTATATTAATAGAGTAGGACAGACTTGAATGATCTGTGTCTGCCAGACCCTTATTCTGAGCAGTAAAACTAGATTCACTAGATACATAGAAGTTCGGGAAGGCTTGACGAGTTGATTTTGTTGTTTCCTTTGTCACTTTTCAGTTTGGGTTTGAATAAAACTAACTTTAAGTTTTGTAAATGGTTTGTATGCTGAAAGGTCTCAGAGGATTAACTTTAGTTGAGAACTAAAGTCATCCAAGAAAATAAATGTTATGGTTGAAATCTGGATGAAGGATTTTTTTTCTTTTAGATTAAATCATTCTGCCCTCCCCTGACTCAAATCATATCAGAAAAATGTAGAAATGCTGCTATGTCCCTGCTTCAAATGGATCTTTATAAATGTGAAATAAATATAATACTCCCTTATTAATCCTGCACACAACCAATCCCATACCCAAAATCCAAACCATGTGAAAGAGCACAGCGACCACTATGGAAGGAGCTTGTGTCTGATATTGACTCTAAGAAGATGTCCTTCTGCCAGATCATCCATCTGGCTAGGGAATTGAACCATCAATCTTTGGGTTACTCAAGTTTGTTTCTATAACCTGTGGGCTACCTTCCGCCCGAGTTACCTACCTATCATTCCTAACAGTCAACACTGATATATCAGGATCAGCCTTGACTACCAAGGCTTTTGGATTCACTGCCACCTTAAACCCTTTTTTATTACTGAAGAGTTACCAATATCTACATTTTAGGATTCAGGGTTGGGGGGATTACAACAGTAAAGCCTGTAAATGTTTGATGGTTGAGGCATGGTTATCATGAGTACACAGTAAAACAATAAAATCTATACCTAGATGTGTGTATATATGTCGGTGTGTGTTTATGAGTGTGCGTATCACTTCATGTGTAGCACTGTGTTTGTGTGTGTGTGTGTGTGTGTTTATGTATAAGTGCTTTTGAATATGGGAGTGTATTTGCATATGTTTGAGTGCATGTGTGCGTATAACTGTGTGAAGGTGAAGGTCGAGCATAATCGTATGTGTGTGTATCCATGTTTGTGTAAATTAAAGTGTGTTTGCATGTGTGTGTGTCCACACACATGTGCGCGGGCCAACATAGATAAGTAGCCATACTGTCTTCATGTTCACCATGGTGTCTTTTATGCTGGGTGGTCGTTACTGGAACGATTCTTGTTTAATCATTTACACAGATGCTGCTTAGAACACTGGCTTCATTCATTTGGGGATCTTCAGATTGTCAGATGTTTAGGCAGAGATAAGATCCAACTGTCTTCCGCTCTTACTCGGATCAATGCTATTTGATCTTTTTTTTTTTTACAAGTGGGTAATGGTTAACAGCAACTTTTCAGTCAACTCTGTGGTGACCAATATTAAAAGAGATAGACAGGGATACATTTGCAGTTACCAATAGCGAAAGACACTGAGAATTCTGTAGCAGGGTTCCAGGGTCATATCTGTAGTAAGCAGACGTTTGGACTTGCACTATCAGAAGCGACGTGAGAAGATAAGATAATTGAGACACAGCGGATATACAATAACGTAATTTACCTCATTGGAATTTGCTTTGCTTTCCATTATTCCTAATAAGCTTTAGAAACTCTGATTATTTTTTATATAATATTAAATAAACAATGGAATTAGAGAAATTAACTGCTACCTAACTTCTTATAGCTCTTTTTAACTTATTTTTTTCTGATTGTAAAATAACTCCAAAACAATATAAACAGGCATAACCTACCATTATAACAGTCAGACATTTGTCATTATGGTATACCATTAGCTACAAAGGAAAATAGACATAAAATATGTATAGCAACCATGAAAATAAGTTAAAGTGTGCATAAAACATAGGCTCCACCTAGAGGCTCGTTGATCAATTAGTATATATTGTCAATATACACTTTGTATGTACATATGTTATGTAAATCACTCACCATTTTTGCTGTCTTCACTTGGAGATGATGAGAGGAAACTATCTGGCCACAGGTGAGGGGTGTTATACGGTGCAGTCAGGGTGGACGCAACCAATCGGTGAGGGGTTGTAAAAACGACCAATCAGGAAAGTTGGAAGCTTGGCTTCGTTTCACAATCGTCCAGGGAACTTAGAACACCTCCACATAAAGTCAGTTATAAACCTGATGTCATTTGTTTAAGTCATTTCCCCAATTCTGTGATCCTTTTTTAGTACTTTTAGATGACACAAGGGAAACAAACACCAAAAATCCAATTTAATAATTAACTTAATTATTTGCACTTCAGCAGTAGCAAATATAAAACGTAACTTATTAATAAACTCAATGTATTAGTGTATACAAATGATAGGAGTCTGCGTCGGTCAGATGGCCGCAGCAGGCGGTCTGGATTTATATTTGTGTTGAAATGTTTGTTCACTTTGTATATCAATACTAGTGTGAAGTGATCACAAGCAATCATCGACAGCCTGACTTTGAAGCTGTGGGTTAATTTTCCATGCTAACAGCATGGTCCACCAATCAAAGACGTCGTGTCACACTTAAGGGTTGTTGGTAGTGTAGTAGTAGTAGGTGGTTTCAAATGGCATCGCGAACAAAACATGTTTTTCGAAAAACTACATGTTCAAGTCTTTAAAATGTGGCTTCTGTAGGAGCATTTACAATTGTTTCACAATATAACGGTAAGTGGTAAGTATACTTTGGATGGTTACGAAAATATGGCTCTTAATCAAACCCTCTATGGAGAGAAAATTAATGGGATTTTTACTTCCGGAACCATACTGTTGCGATATATAGAGTGGCGAAGTCACGCCCCTTCCGGTAGAGCCTATGGGACCTAAGAGATCGTAAAATATAAATGGGTTTCAGTGGAGAGAAAGTAATTATTATCTGGTCCCAGTCTTTATATGCCCCGGATTACACATATGTTGTTTGTGGATTTAAATGATCATTTTTTCTGCAAAGAAAACTAAAGCAATTCGCGAAGAAGTTTGATAATGTTAGGTTTTGTGTGAGGCCGCTTCGTGAACTACAGCCCCTTGCTGCTCTCGACGCGAATGACATACATCACACCACTCTGGTACAGACATGGCGATCTCTCTGCTCCACTTCACCGCTTTTTTTCAAGGGGAGGATAACAGCATCGAAAGAGTTGAAAAACATTATAAGTTTTGTTGCGTTCTTGAAGAAAGTAGTCTAATCCGGATCACTTTTAACTCACTTTATTTGTTTCGATAAGTATTTCGGTATGGTAACTATGAAGCAAAAGGAGGGGAATTGTATGGACACGCGTGTGAGCGACAAACAGCAGCCCTCTGTACCTAACTCCCTAGTATGGACTGCCGGATGTTTCTGATTTCGTTGGCGCCAGGCCCTTTTTTAATACCGAGTAGGCGTGTCCAATGTGTCATATTGGTTCCGCCCTCCTCACCTGTCTAAAGGTGCTGCCATCTGTGGCTGGAATAGTTATTGCAGCTTATATGTCGGGTCCTGCCCCCCCCCCTGTGGCTATGTATAGTAATTACAGTTTATGTGTTTGATCCTACTTCCTAGTGGCTATGTATGGTAGCCCATGTGCTTAAAATAAGTAAGTTTCAGTTATGCCGATGGCGAGATTGTCGGTCTTGACGCTCCACGCCAGTCGCAGGGAGCGTGACGTCACATACGAGACGTGTAGTCTTTCTCATTGTGTTCTCTCTACAGCCTTTAACTGAACAATTACACAATAAACGGTCAAACTCTTGACATGAAAAATTATCATTTAAATCCAAAAACAACATATGTGTAATCCAGGGCATATAATGACTGGGACCAGAAAATAATTACTTTCTCTCCATTGAAACCCATTCATATTTTTCGATCTCATAGGTCCCATGGGCTCTACCGGAAGGGGCGTGACTTGGCCATTCTATAGTACACACAGGCTGCATTGCCAATGCAACTATTAAACGTTCTGTCCACTGGAGGGAATTCTACCAATAAACATTTATTTATGGCATAAATGCACTCTCTTGGAGTGAGAGCGCATGCACGCTCTCACTCTTCAGTAATTTAAAGGGACTCTGTTAGCAATGGCACTCGCATCACGTCAAGATGGCATTGTGTTCTTTTTATTGCATTCATTTTTTTCATTACTATTATTATTATATTGTGCATCTGTTATTGTGGCAAACCAAGTCTCACACAAGGAGAAGTCTCACTCTGAAATCTCGTTGTTGCAGTGTCTTGTCATTATAATCTCAAATCGACTTCAACTCTCCTCTTCCAGCCATTACTCCCGTTCTAACTCTTCATGCAAAAACTCAAACTAAAGGAATGTTCTAAAGTAGTATTTCCCTGTAGGGATCCTTTCCATTATGTAATAATGCAATCTGATTAATTCAGTGCCAGAAACAAGCACTTTAACAGAACAAACTGTGCATTGACAGGACGCGTTTGCCCCACGGGATTACATTGCAGCCCTTTTCCAAACCCTTTTTCATAAAACAATTTCAAAAATTGTTTTCCTCATTCATCCCTTAGACCCAAAATGATTGGAAATAAGGTCCAGGTTAAAATATTCCAAAGTTATCCTTCAAGTCTCTAGTCAATGCTACCTTTTTTTAAACTACAGGATATATTGAAGATATATTTAAAGCAGTAATTAAGTCTAAAGTCGTCTGATGTTGAATGACTCAGTCAAGTAGATCCATATGTACTTTAGTATTGTCTGTAACTCTGTCTAGAAGTAGGAGTCATTTCTAAAGCTTGGGAAAAAGGTGGCTGGACTTTTGCGACTCAAGCCAATCAAATGTCACCGCTTTGTGGTGGGCGTGTCCTACATGAAACACAAACACATCGTCGCTCACAACCAAACAACCAAAGTTAGCCTGTGCAAACTGGTATGGCAATATGAATTATGACCTTTATTAGTATTGATAATAACATTCAGCTTATTACAAAAATGACGTTATTTTCAGATAAGCCTGTGCTTTAACTGAAGCAAGGCAATCTGGTGGCTAAGTTAGCATTTTAGCTATTTGCTGTGGAACCTCTCGGCTAATGGCCGTGTGCTAATAGTGGTGTGTAAATTGTATTTTTTTTGGTTTCATTTTGCATGGTTTATACTATCAAGGTCCGGGAAATGTCGTTATTAACTGCGAAAGAACCAGGGATCGACCCAGACGCCATGCCGGTGGAGTCCATAGTACCCGCCTGCATGTTCGCACCAGACCCAGGGTTTGGGGACGACCTGCCCGACGGAGAGGGCTTCGAAGACGGCGAGGGGACCAACGGCGAGTCCGGGGATCATTTAAATTTCAGTAGTAAGGTAGGCCCCTGCTTTTGGTTTAGATTGACATCCCCAGACATTCCGCTGCTATTAAGAAAAATCTAAATTGCACACGTTGAATGCGCTGCAATGGCTTTGGAAATGCATTGTATGGAAGATGCATTGACACGTTGCATTTTGCAGTGTCTGCAAATGATCAAAAAGTGACACGTATGTCGATGCAGCTACAGTGGCAGCTGTGGTCAACACAACACTGCCTCACCTGCCACTGAGGTTAAAACCTTTTATCCCTGTTCACTTAAAAGGAGTCTTCAGTTTAATATGACCCCTTCATAGTTGACCTCCCCTTTAGTCCACAGTAACCCACAACAACTTGCCTGATTATTGTTTTGTGATTTTCAAAAGACGAATTGTACAGGGTTTGAATTTGTACTATCATTGTTTATTCTTCTCCTATTTGTTTATCATTCAGTTAGTCTTGGTCAGTCCGTCGGGGGACCAGTATGACTCGTTACTACGTCAACTCAGGGAGCGGATGGATGAAGGATGCGGGGAAACCATCTACGTGGTCGGAATGGGTTCAGGTGAGGACGTTAACTTTTCACCTGCTATCTTTCCTGTGCCAGGGGGGCACAGGAAAGGTCTTCCACTGGATAGAATGTTTGACCTCCCTTCAAAAGGCTCTGGGTTAGATTACAGTGTATGCAGTCGCCCTGTAAAAGGCCTGGGGCCAGATGCCATTACTCCTACCTGCGCCGCATTTATCCCTAAAACATCACTGTATGTCTCTTTGGATAAAAGTTTGACACCCAATCCTTTACATGCTTATCTGTGAATATATGTTAATCTCTGGTGTTCATAAGCTACTGTTGTTACCGTTGGTATTTTTATTGGCTGCGCATCCTTTTGAGATTGATATGGAATATATTTTATTGGCCAATCCCTAATTATGATAGATTGACAATCCCTAATTTTGATATAATATATTATGATAACCTTTCCATGCTTATCTGTGAATATATTTGAATATCTGGTGTTGATAAGCTCCTGTTGTTACCTTTGGTATGTGTATTGACTGCGCTATCCTTCTGAGATTGATATGAAACCAATATTTTATTATTGATTTTTTCGTATCACAATATTAGAGGTTTTTGAGCCCATTTTATTCTGCCACTTCTAATTGAAAAAATAAATACAATACATTACGGGGCACATTACAAACCACAAACTATAAAGTCAGTATTGTTTTTGTTAGTTTTATAGTATATAATATATAGTTATATTTTAAGAGTGCGCTGTTAAAAGGAATGGAATTCACATGATTTGGGTGGATTTGGTGACTGCATGCCCCCCAGTATAAACAAAGGTCATATGACCCCAGCAGCCCCATAGTCAAACCTTCCTCAGAGTCTCCTACACGGGTTGATTCTAAATATTTCTGTCTTTGACGACTCAAACGACTTCCAAATCAGTTTTAAGTTGTTGTACATGTCCAATATATTCTAGTAAAGTACATTTTCTATGTATAGAACTTAATCACTGTTTCAGTCTCATTTGGGCCTTACAGGGTCAAACTGTACAACACCCCGAACCTAAACGGAAAACAGAATTTGGCTTCATATTTGTAGCGTGACTCAAAAACATAAATGGAATCGTACTGTTTCAATGGAACAAAGCACACAGAGCGAGGAATGCAGCAGGGCAGAATCTTTTTCGTTTGCTTCTGAAAGGACTCAAGTCTATTTGGGCGTGAAAATAAAAATTATAATCTTGACTGTGGCCTGTTTATTGGCCATGATAAAAGCAGTCCAGAGTTGACATGACTTTACATGTTAACATGACAGGACCACAGTTGTGCGTAGCAGTCAAAGGGCTGTATTTCACCCCGCTGTCGCCCCAGTGATTCTCTGTGTCCACCGGGTCTATTTGTCTGCTTTTTAGTGTGAAAAGCGACGTAGCCTGACCCGATTTACAACGGCCCACATACACCCCCACCCTAGGGCCTTTGTTGACAGCTGGGGTTATTTTCTGCCCTGCTCAGCAGCTTGTCTGACCATAGCGTGGCGTGGCCGGGGTCAAATGTCACTTTTGAAAAGAGTCTCTGATTGAAGTCCTCCTCCACGCAGTAACTGTTAGTTAACTGCTAGCTTGCTCTTCCATCGCCGGGTGGAGGATTATTTGTACGGATTATTACCGCAGTTTCGGTCTTAAAGGACTCCAGTTCACATAGGCCAACTTCAAGCAACCTAACCTCTGAGCCCTAGGCCCCTAACCCAGCATATAATTTAGTCTGGAAAGGAGTGGGAGAAACATTTAGAAGGACTTATTCCCTCTCCATCCAGGGATGGATGTTGTAGGTGCCAAAAACGCAGACATTAACTTGTATATAACAAATATGAGTTGTTTTAAAGTTTAAGTGACCCCCTTGTTTCAGCTTAAATTCAAACACTACAAGGAAAATGAGTTTTGGGCTGGTAGTTCTAGCACGCTCAATAGCAGACTTTGCATGCTGGCTTAGTTTTGTACTGTCGTTGCCGGCCTGATTGGACAGACAAGCCCAGATGTCATCACCCCTGGCACACACTAGTGCTGCTGACCTAATGTTCTCACACTGGAAACAGGAAACCGCTGCTAGGTGAATGGGCAGTTATTCCACCATGCACTCAATATTTGCAACGATATAAACTAAATGTTACCAATCTCTAAAATGGCAAACTAGAAGCCAGTGCATAGTACACACATGACATAGACCATATGCATGACCGTTCAAAGGGAAGTAGTATAGTCATCCTTGAGCAAGATGCCCAAGGATTTGAAATACCTGCTAAATTGACTGGAAGTCATTGACTGGAAGTCATTGACTGGAATCACTGGAAGTCTCTGGATAATGACTTGAATGATAAATAATTCACACAAGTCACTCAGCCTCTTTTGATAATCTCCTCCTTCATTAGTACAACAGTCTTTTTCATCATTCACTGAAGCCTGTCCTTGGTTCTTCTGGGAACCCCATACAGAACTCTGTTGCGGTGATAGGAGGAGGCAAAGATGAGGGTCTCTGCCCACGAGTCTGAGAGTGATGGCCATCGTCTGGGGATGGTTTGGAGTCGGTAGAATGCAGATTCGGTTATGGTTTTAATGCGGGACTGGAATGAGGGGATGGAGTTCAGAATGTCACCCAGGTTGCACTTCTAGGGACGGGCAGCCGTCCTAATACCTTACTACCTGAAAAGGAACCCCGCACCCCACACACACAGATGAAATGTCAAGCATGACAGTTTGATGGCCAACTAGCACACACAACCACTTCACATCTATCACATCATATTATTTTCTGACAACGTTGTATTACTGACCTTTGCTTTGGCTTTTTATGCTTCCATTGTGTCTGCCCATTTGGCACCTATAGCACTCGTTATCCATCCCTGAAAGGAGGCTTCCCCTTCTAGGTTCCTTCTCAAGGTTTCTTCCCTCTCGGTTTCGGGGGGAGTTTTTACTTCAAGCGTTTTAGAGGGGTATAATGTACGCCTGTGAAGCCCTTCGGAACCAAAACTGTGATTAAGTGCTGTACAACTAAATGTTTACGTGCCGCATTGATCAACAGTAGGTGTGTTGGGACTAAATATGTGTGATATGCCAGAGCATTCATTAACCCTCTCTCCTCCCCTCCCTACACATACCAACCCATTCACAATAGGGTGGGGCTGGTGTCACCCTGTTCACAGGTTTGATAATTTGGTCAAACACAGGAATATACCGGTATATTGACCTTACCACAAGATGACGCACAAGTCAGCGATGTAGCTGCAGAGCTTATGCTAGCCTGTCATGACATGTGTGATATGCCAGAGCATTCATTAACCCTCTCCTCCCCTCCCTCTCTCCCAGACGGGGGAGACTACGGCCTGGATGAGAAGGACATGGAGGCCTCGGCGGCTACGGTGAGGTCGCTGTGCGAGCAGATCGAGGCCGACCTCATCTTCCTGCGGGAGCGCACCGAGGCCGGCGGCAGGATCCGCGACTACCTCATACGGCGGCGTGTCGGCGAGCTGGACTTCCTGGAAGTCAGGTACGCTCTATCTTCGGAGGGTCCGCCCACAAACGCAACTATTGTAGTTGCCAAGGCAACAGATACATGCAAAGGCAACCACATTATTTTCTCGCTATCGTCTTGTTTTTGTCTCTCTCCGTCTCTGTCTCTGTGTCCGTCTCTGTGTGTGTCTGTCCTCTCGTCCATATCTCTCTCTCTGTGTATTCCGTCTATACCTCTTTCTCTGACTCTCATTCTGCGCCTCTCATTCCCGCCTTCAGGGTGGCGGTGGTGGGCAACGTGGACGCAGGTAAGAGCACCCTGCTGGGGGTGCTGACCCACGGGGAGCTGGACAACGGCCGTGGCTTTGCGCGGCAGAAGCTCTTCAGGCACAAACACGAGATGGAGAGCGGCAGGACCAGCAGCGTGGGCAACGACATCCTGGGCTTCGACCAGGAGGGACAGGTAGGGGTCTCGGAGGCAGCACCACCAAGGGTACAAGACACATGAGGGTCAGATAGGGGTGCTGAACACAGAACCAGGCAGACTAGAAGATACCAGAGGAGAAGATATGCAGGACACGTAGGGGTATTGAACACAGAACCAGGCAGAGTAGAAGATGCCAGAGAGAGGATAGGGTGGACAGTTAGGGCTGGTGAAGAAACAACCAAGCAGAGTAGAAAATACCAAGCAGAGAAGATGGTGATGGACAGGTAGGGCTCTCAAACACAAAGCAACCAGAGTATCAACAGGAATACATTAAGACCACCAGAGTAGGAAGTGTTAAGATAAAATGTACTTAATAAAACTGAATTACTTAACTTCAGAAACTGTACTGTTTTTATACACATACACACCGCACTACACCGAAACACAAACACAGGAATCCCCGACAGTGTATCAATATTTCTGGTGTTGTTCCAGGTGGTGAACAAACCCGACAGCCATGGGGGGAGTCTAGACTGGACCAAGATCTGCGAGCGGTCCTCCAAGGTGATCACCTTCATTGACCTGGCGGGCCACGAGAAGTACCTGAAGACCACCGTGTTCGGCATGACGGGACACATGCCCGACTTCTGCATGCTCATGGTGAGCCCTGGCCTTGTGTTGTGTTCTCTGTTTCCATCCTGTCCGTACCACCCGTCTGCCTCGGCTGTAGAGCTGTGTTTTGCGTTGGAGGCCGCCTGGCACTAGGCTGGCCTGAGTCGCCAGGTAGAATCGTCACAACGTAATTGCCAGAATCTCAATAGTTCTGGATGTTCGAAGAAGCATAACTACGTTATCTCCCATTGTTTTTTTTTCTATTTCCGTCTGGCAGAGTGGTAGCATGTATGTTTAGGAATTATTCCGCAATCAAGCAGTCTACTTCATATTATCATCATATTATTCTCACAGTCAAAAATCAAAACCCAGTCAAAATCAGACTACAATGTGATAGGTTGGTTTCGGAGAGGTCAATGTGGAGGTAAACAATACTTGAACCCCCCCCCCTCTCTCTGTCGCCCTCCCCCAGGTGGGCAGTAATGCAGGCATCGTGGGGATGACCAAGGAGCACCTGGGCCTGGCGCTGGCCCTCAACGTGCCTGTGTTCGTGGTGGTCACCAAGATAGACATGTGCCCCGCCAACATTCTCCAAGGTACACCCAAACACCTACACATACCAACCCATTCACAATAGGGTGGGGCTGGTGTCACCCTGTTCACAGGTTTGATAATTGGTCAAACACAGGAATGTACCGGTATATTGACCTTACCACAAGGTGACGCACGCCTCAGCGATGTAGCTGCAGGGTTTATGCGAGCCTGTCTTGACATCAGCAAAAGTTTTATCACAAAGCTAAACAATGTTGTTGGATTATAATGGCTCTCCTCAAACTATTGCCTGATTATAGGCGTTTTCATTGTGCATACTTGTGGTTTGTTTAATGTTGGTGCGTTGTTTGTTTGGTTTCTTCCAGAGACGCTAAAGCTATTACAGAGACTACTGAAGTCACCGGGCTGCAGGAAAATCCCCGTCCTGGTCCAGAACAAAGACGACGTCATCGTCACCGCATCCAACTTCAGCTCTGAGAGGTGAGGGAGAGATCAAACCCCCACTACACAGAGATCCAACAATATCGCCCTAAAGAAGATTGGGCAGTACCCTGGCTTTGTCTCTTCACACAGAACTAAACAAAGGCGCAATATGGTGCCACCGTGTGTGCTTTTACATAGCATGACACTGGCATCAGAAGCATGACATGTAATACAACAGCGGCAGCGTCTTATGTGACGTATGACATGTGCGTTGTTTGTCAACAATAATGACGGGTGAAACTGAGTGTTGAGGTGCTTATGCTAGCCGTGCACATTTACGCCATTCTTCAAATGCAAGCAGCGTTGCTGTGCATCGTGTCCAGAGAGACGATGCATACGATGCACAGAGAGATCAAGAGTGGAGAGACGGGGATGAGAGGAGAGAGAGAGAGAGAGAGGGCGAGAGGAGGGATAGGAGGAGGAGGAGGGAGGGAGAGAGAGAGAAAGAGTGGAAGGATTAATATGTAGGGGAAGAAGTAGGACTTGAGAGAAAGAGAGAAAAAGAGTAAATCAATCAAACTTTAATTATATCTTGCTTTTTGTGCAATACCAGAACGGAAAGGGAAGCTGCAAAGTTGAAGAATAACAATGAATATATGTGAATGTGAATAAAGATACATTTAGGAGGAAGGAAAAGGAACGAAGTAAAGGAATAAATGCATTTACACTCCTCCTCCTTTTCCTCCTTTGTGCAGGATGTGTCCCATCTTCCAGATCTCCAATGTGACCGGGGAGAACATGGAGCTGCTCAAGATGTTCCTCAACCTGCTGTCATGTAGGACGGCCTACAGCGACGATGAGCCCGCCGAGTTCCAGATAGACGACACCTACTCCGTACCGGTAGGATACCACTCGCACGCACGCACCTGTATATACACACACCTACTCTGTACCGCTAGGATAACACAGATGGATAGTTACTCATTCCCTCCATCCTTCCAGTGGGTCAGCGAGTGTCAATGTGAATTTGTGAAGGTAGAGTTCCTGATCTGTGGTGATCCAAGCCCTTGGATGGATAGATGTGACACTATTGCACGTCTTTGCAGAAACGTGTGCAAACCTGCGCATGTCTTGATTGTTCATCCACTGTAAAAGGAAAGGGGCCGGGAATGTTGTGTTGCGTTCCGCCTGACTAGCTGATTCACCCGTTCAAAATCGAATTTCTATGCGCCTCTACAGAGTCGCAGCAATTAACCGAGATCCCTGTAGCTACCTCACATCAGACGATTTGATACCTGATGCATGTGCAGGTCCTCTCGCTGAACACACGCACAGACACGCAAGAAAACACCTATATTATTACGAGGCCTGTTTTGGGCAGCGATTTAGATAGGGCCACCTTTATGGTAGTTAAATACGTATATGACTCTATAAAACAGCCAAGTTTTGCGTGGACCTGTTTATGTGATGCTCTAGTACGCTATGAACCTGAGTGGCTGATCTATCAAAATGTGAACTTTAGATAGGCTTATGTACTGACCAACTGGCCCCCGTGGACGTTGCCGTGACAGTGGCCTCCAGAGACGGGGGAGAAGTAGCATTTGTGGCAGAGCTGGAAGCCGGAACTGATGTTTTTTAACTCTCTGTGTCTGTATCTCTCTGTCTCTCTGTCTCCCCTCTATGTTTCTGTGTCTCTCTATATGTCTCTATGTCTCTCTCTCTCTCTCTCTCTCCGTCTCAGGGTGTGGGCACGGTGGTGTCGGGCACCACGTTACGGGGCCTGATCCGCCTCAACGACACCCTGCTGCTGGGCCCGGACCCCCTGGGCACCTTCATCCCCATAGCCGTCAAGTCCATCCACCGCAAGCGCATGCCGGTCCGCGAGGTCCGTGCTGGACAGACCGCCTCCTTCGCCCTCAAGAAGGTCAGACGCCGCCCGGGGTCCATCACAATGTGCCCTCGCTGAATCGTAGAACTATCGGACAAAATGGTTCCTCGCTGTAGCGTGCGCTGAGATGTGTTGTGGCAGGCATACAGTGCGATTGGTTACCAGGCGCCAATGTCAATGCTCGTTCTATTTTGAATTAATTAAACCAATGACCGTTTTCTGAAAAGGCTAGCTTAATCAATGATTTGGTTTTGAGTCACATTTCAAAATAAAAAAAAAAAGACGTTAATTATTCGACCCGGTACCAGGTCCCGACCTCAAGGTTGGGGACCTCTGCTATAAAGGACATGAGCAGTGTGTAATGGTGAGTAGGGCAGGTAGAGGGAGTCAGAGGCAGGGGAAAACATGGGATTTAATCCAGCGTCTAATTGTATAGTCTCAATTTAATCTGTTTCTTTGTCCCTCTCTCTCTCTCTCGTATCGCTCTCTGTCTCTGTCGCTGTCTCTCTTTGTCTCTCTCTCTCTCTCTCTCTCTCTCTCTCTCTCTCTCTCTCTCTCTCTCTCTCTCTCTCTCTCTCTCTCTGTCTCTGTCTCTGTCTCTCTCTCTCTCTCTCTCTCTCTCTATCTGTGTGTCTCTTTCTGTCTCTGTGTGTCTCTGTCTTTCTCTCTGTGTGTCTCCCTCTCTCTTTCTGTCTCTGTGTGTCTCTGGCTTTCTCTCTCTGTGTGTCTCCCTCTCTCTTTCTGTCTCTGTCTCTCTCAGATCAAGCGTTCGTCGATAAGGAAGGGCATGGTGATGATCTCTCCTAAGCTGACCCCCCAGGCCACCTGGGAGTTTGAGGCTGAGATCCTGGTGCTGCACCATCCCACCACCATCTCCCCCCGCTACCAGGCCATGGGTGAGTGCTAAGTCCATTTAATTTATGTAGGCCACCACCTACTAAGTCGCAAGTGTTTCTGTGTCTTTTTCTTTTCTGTATTTATTCTTAATTTAAATGTTTATCATTTATCACAGTACTCATCCGACCAATTATCTTATCTGAATTAATCTAAATCATGCATATTAAACACTTATTATGTTTTATTTTATTATTTTATTAGAAAAGGAATGTTTATGAATGTTACTGCTTCAACATTGGTGGCTAGCAGGAGGTGTATAACTGACTTACGTGTGTTTATGTGTGTGTGTTTGTGTGTGGCCCAGTGCATTGTGGGAGCATCAGGCAGACGGCCACCATCCTGACCATGAACAGGGACTGTCTGCGTACCGGCGACAAGGCCACGGTCCACTTCCGCTTCATCAAGACCCCCGAGTACATGCACTGTGACCAGCGGCTGGTGTTCAGGGAGGGCCGCACCAAGGCTGTGGGCACCGTCACCAAGGTAACCCCCTCCCACCTTCGCTGTCGTCGTACCCGTTGGAATGTATGGCATCATTATCATCATCAGCCCACCCTCAACTCTGATTGGCTGTTCCGTTGCTCACTCTGAATTCTGATTGGCGGTTGTGTTTCAGCTGCTCCAAGCGGTGAACACGCAAGCGGCCCGGGCCCAGCAGGCCAAGATGCTTGCCCTGAAGAAGAAGGAGGGCACAGCAACACCGGACGAGACCGGGACCGTGGCAAGACCAGGAAGCCCCTCCTCCTCACAGGTAGGCTTCGGATTGGTTGATTTGTTGTTGATGGACAGCTGTGGTTTCAGTTCCACAATGCATGACTACAAACAGAAACTCAAGTTAGTTCAGTTTATTCAAGTCTTTTCACAAATGTCAGGGACTGATTTTCAACGGTAATACAGGAAGAAAACATTCTCTTGGCCATTATGGCCATTGGCAATTCTGGCCAAGAGATGTCTTACTCCGGCTAACCGCCATCTATGGCTAATAGCTAACTAATGCTTACAGCTTACGCTTGCTAACTCATGCTACCAAATATTCCAGCTAACTCCTATCTCTCTCCTGTCCTACCTCACACCCTCCCTCTGCCCTAACCAAATAATATTCATTCTCTCCCTGGTATAATCCCTGGTCCAAACACATTTCATTCATACATACACTATTATTTTTGAATACCATTCACTTAATTCCCATCACATACCTTTCTGTTCCAACGGTCCCTTCTCGCTCCATGCCTCCTTTCTTCTTCATTCTCTCTTCTCCCTCCTCGCCTCTCCTCTCCCTCCTTGCCTCCTCTCTTCTGCCCCCTCGCCTCTCCTCCTCTCCCTCCTCATCTCCTCTCTTCTCCCTCCTCACCTCCTCTCTTCTCCCTCCTCTCTTATCCCCCCTCTCCTCCTCTCCCTCCTCCTCTCCTCTCTTCTCCCTCCTCACCTCCTCTCTTCTCCCTCCTCTCTTATCCCCCCTCGCCTCCTCTCTTCTCCCTCCTTCTCCCTACTCTCTTCTCCCCCCTTCTCCCTCCTCACCTCCTCTCTTCTCCTCTTTTCTCCCTCCTCTTTTCTCCCTCCTCGCCTCCTCTCTTCTCCCTCCTCGCCTCCTATCTTCTCCCTCCTCGCCTCCTCTCTTCTCCCTCCCCTTCTCTCTTCTCCCCCCTTCTCCCTCCTCACCTCCTCTCTTCTCCCTCCCCTTCTCTCTTCTCCCTCCTCACCACCTCTCTTCTCCCTCCTCTCTTCTGCCTCCTCCCTTCTCCCTCCCCTTCTCTCTTCTCCCCCCTTCTCCCTCCTCACCTCCTCTCTTCTCCCTCCCCTTCTCTCTTCTCTCCCCTTCTCCCTCCTCGCCTCCTCTTTTCTCCCTCCCCTTCTCTCTTCTCTCCCCTTCTCTCTTCTCCCCCCTTCTCCCTCCTCGCCTCCTCTCTTCTCCCTCCCCTTCTCTCTTCTCCCCCCTTCTCCCTCCTCACCTCCTCTCTTCTCCCTCCTTGCATCCTCTCTTCTCCCTCTTCTCTCCTCCCTCCTCACCTCCTCTCTCCTCCCTCCTCTCTTCTCTCTCCTTTCTTCTCCTTCCTCTCTCCTCTCTCCTCCCTCCTTTCTCCTCCCTCCTCTATTCCCACATGCTGCGTTAGACTGGGGCAGAGGGGGATAAGGAGGTGCATTGTAAAGATGGCAACAATGAGACCAAGGTAATGGAAAGTGCCGATATATATTTTTATATATATGTATGTATAACATATAGAATTTATTTTACTTGCTTTTGTGAATCTGTGCAACATATCTTTATTTTTTGCTGCTTCCCACATGGCCTGGAGGGAAAACATTGAGTCCCTTATTGTGCTATTCTTATCGTTGACTACCCACTTTTAATTGTGTAGTTTTAAGACTTTTTTTGTAGCTACTCTACTATTCATTGTACGCTTTGATTGTCCTCAGCCTCTCATGGAAGTCATTTTAGATAAAAAACTTAAAGTGTGAACCAGTCTGTCCCATCGTAAATGACAAAAAGTTAATGTTTCTATTACATCATGAATTACAAAAAGTTAATTATTCTGTTGCATGAGAACTGCATGTTACATCATAAGTTACGGAAGTTTCATGTTTGTAACATTGTTTATGTCCTAAAGATAAATGTTTGTTACTTTGTCAATGACTAAGAGTCAATGTCCTAAAGGTAAATATTTGTTACATCGTCAATGACTGGAGTTGAAAGGTTGTTGAATCGTTAATGAATAGTAAGTTGAATGTTTCTCCCCACCCTCAGCCCAAGACTGGCAGCGGTCGGAGAAGAGGCGGCCAGCGACACCGTGGCAAGGGTCTCAATGCCACCATCCCTACGGCAACCACTCCCCCAGCAGCGGCAGGAACCGCCTAGCAACGCCATAATCCTCCCCCCCCTCCACCAAGCCGACCCTACTCCCGGCAGCGGAGACGCACGCGCTGATGAACTCTGAACTCCACCATATGAGGAGCACACGTTAAACCCTCTGGCTCCCTCTGGTGGGTTTGGTGTCGAAACACAAAACAAAAAGGCAACGGCGGCAGTGAAGGACCTGTTATTTTCCATTTTAAAGCTTTCATTAGTTTTAATTTTTTCATTTGACTTTTTCCCCTTTGGCGAGTTAACGGCGTTCCAAGCAGCTAGGAGGTGCGGGGGGGGGTAGACCTCCCAGTTATGTATAAGGAAGTCCAAAAGTATGTGTTGATAGATAATAAAGGGATTGTCCTCGGCGCTGATGAATGATACATAGAGTGTCTCCATGGCGGCCTCTTGTCACCAGACCCGTGCGTTTATGGGCCGTTCAAATTCCAACCCACCACAGATTTGTTCCTGTTTCAGCAAAAAATGAGAAAGGGAAAACAGCAGGCCGCCCCAAGTTCATGCATTCAATTATTCCCTCAGAATTTAAGATTTGCTAATGGGACTTTTTGTTTTTCCCTTTGGAGAACACAACCTTTCTCCTTCTCTTATTTTTCCGTCTCTCCCCGGCTCGTTCTCTGGCCTATTGCCGCGTCTGATTAACCACCATGGGTTGTGTTGCTGTTTCCCATCCACGCTGACGCTGGCGGCCTGCAGGCTCGGCTCAGCAGTCTTATCCATCCAGACCAAGGCAATCTCAAGGGCTTAATGTGGCCCTTACCCGGGGGAGCCGCGGAGGCGGAGCACCATGATTACGGGGGCCGCAGCCAGAACTTGGCACTAAGCATTGGTTGCGGCCCCCTCCCTGCATTGACGGGTGGTCGGGTTAAATGAACCTCCCGCGTGGATCGCTGAACGAGAAGGGCTCGGCTATCTGATCTCCAACCGCTATCAGTTGAACCGTCGCCCTGGCCACCCCCCCCCCCACCCCATGAACACCAGTGCAAGCAAACCCAGCGGGGTGGAACACAGATCGGTGTGTGATTATGGCGAGGGCGCAGTACTCTCTTGATTGGCTGGGATCTCAAGAGGTCTGCGTTTGATTGGTTGAAATCTCTTGAGGCACCGGCTACCATCATTGGTGGAGGTTGGTTTTTATTTATTTTTCAGACTATTACAGCAGGGGCCTTTCCTGCTTGGTGTGTTTGTGTGTGTACTTCTCCGTAGTCTTTGTCGTCTCTTTAAACGAAACACAATGCTTTAGCACTGAATGTCTTCCACAGCGCATTCTTTTACTGGGTAAAGGGGAGCAGTCAGTTTAGTAAATCAACCCAAGGTACCTTTTTTTAACCCAAATTACTTTGCATCTACTGCTTACTGCACACGCATGACTCCTTATGTCGGTGTGCTCCAACACTCTGTGAAAAGAAAACTGAATTCGGATAGAAAATTTGGAGTCGTTGAAGATAACCATATGCCACGTGTTTGTGTGGCATCAGAGTAAATCTATTCAAAATACTTTTTTTGAGGGTGCCGTCTGCTCCAGCAGAAGTTAAACTATTGAATTTGCAATAAGGAAGTCATGTTTTGTCGTGACAAAGTAATCTCGGACAAACACTTCAGTCCCTGCAATCGTTAAGTGGTTTCTGAAATGGTGTATTTTCACTGTTTTCTTCAAAGGTCTGTGATTTTTGGCACGAGTTCCAGCTAATTAAGACTCTATGCTGTGGCTTCGTCTCACACTCTGGTTCTCAAACTTAATAAGCTACGGTACTAAAGCCCCCATTTGTCCTGAATGCGGTGGGTTGCCCGCGCGGTTTGGAGGCGCTGTACCATCTCTTAAAGACCCCTTTATCTCGGCCGTGTGGTTGCTCCAAGAGCCCTCCTTGGTCCTGTTCTCCCTAAACGTGAAATCAATCGGTCGTTGATTCCCACGTCCACGGTGAGGTTGGAACTTAAGGCCATCCGATGCTTCACCTGTGAGGAATTTATCCTCCTTGGAAACAGTCAGTGCGTCTGTAGAGTAACTGGCTTCACCCCCCGCCTCATTTTGTTATTTCGAAGATATACTAATAGTCAATTATTTCATTTTTGAAGCGACTTTTTTTTTTTTTGCTTTGTTATTGTATGTACAGAAAGTTCAACTGTACAAAAGAAGTAAGAAGAAAAGAGGCCATTTAACCTGAAGTGGTGCCAGTTTGTGTTGTTACAAAATGTTAAAATAAAGACTTTGAGAATATGCATTGTGTTTGTGTGTGTGTATTGAGAGTCATTCCCCACTCATAGCAAAGGTTCAGTAGATTAGTCCTACTGTCTGAGGTACAGCAACAACACCTATGTCACCTCCACCATGGGGATGAAGGGTTTGAATTGGGTAATATGTAATATAATCTTCAACACGGTTATGATTGTAAACGGCTTTGAATCAAATGTTAGGTTAATGGTATGTAAAAACTTAAAAGTTAATAAAAGCTCATTGAACATTTGGAGCAATTAGAATCTCAATCTCCAATGAGAAGAGGACGCATGCTTTCAGTTGTGTCCAATAGCAAGTGTCCAATAGTAGTACAGAAAACCATCTGGTGACCAATAGCAGAGCAGCATGCATAAGGATGCAGCCATAAATTGTGTAAATGTGTTTGACAAGGACAATGAGTGATATTACAGAGCCAATTAAGTGAAAAAGATGAAGTGAATATAAGTATACAAATTAAAAGATAAATCTACTCATAGCAGGATTTTCTTTTTATAGATGTTGATGCATTGAATAACAAGTTAGTTAAGTGCAGTTATCGAAAGTCAACCAACACCCCTTAAGCAAATGATTATCAAACTCACCCAGGCCATGGTCTAAGGTCTACATTTACGACTTCAGGGCAACCCACCTGAATCCTATTTTATACAGAAGATGCTTTGAACAAGCATTTTTTATGTGACGTCAGATATTGACACATGCTTCAAATCAAATGTACTCGAAATCTGAGCGAGCAACAGATGACCCTCCCAGCCTCAATAAATACCAGAGCTTTTTGTTATATTATATTCTGCTCTAACTCCTCTGGCTTTGCTCCAGTCAAAGTCTCCGTCGGTGCTACCTCCCTTTTCAAAGCCATGGCGTTCACACATGGTGAACGGAACCCCCGTAAGCGTTCTTTGATGCAGCGTCTGGGGTTTGAGGCAGTCATGAGGAAGCCACATTTTTGCATTTTTGCATCTATTTCCATCTTTCTCCTGCCAACAATCTATTTTGTACCCCTTTTCTAGCATGCCCCTTTTGTTTTTCCTTCACTATTTGTGCCCCTCAAGTGACCTGAATCGTATTTCTTCATTTTTCACAAAGGGAAACACCCTGCCTCTCAATCATCCCGTAGATGAACTAAAGTCGAGGTCAGAGACGGCATCCATCGAGGTCCTCGTGATATTTCACACAAATGACAAAATGGTCGCTCAATCCTATTTAACTACCTACAAGAGATGGGAGATACGAGACGGAAGACGGAGTACTCAAAGGAGCAGAGCTGTTGTTGTTTGGTCAATGTCATGTCCGAATCTGACAGATGATGATCAATTGCAGAGCTCCACAGCATATTTATTTTGCCTGCCTCTCTCTGCAGACGACAGATGTGAGGCCTCTGTCACCGGTGCAAACATCTGTTTCCAGACATGCGTTAAGCAACGCTTAGTCACCGCGTCAAATAGGTTCTTCCAAATGTTTCAAAACATCTTCTTCTTTTGTATTCTTTATTCTTTTAAAACCGGTCAATTCCTGTAATATTTTGCTGTTATAAGCGTCAAAGCTATTGCACAGTTCTTGCCTCAGTCCATCGCCATACACAACGCAGCATGCGTTCTTGGCAGCAGGTGAAATTTGGCCTTTATAAATATGCTTTTTATATTAGCATGTTTAGCTTGTTACAGCCCCCTTCTCCTGAATGAGAATGCAAATCGCTTTTCACTAAGGCGAACATCATCGGAAGAAAATATGATTTTCATTTTCAATCCTCCCTTAACTTCAGACCCCCAGTAAGGATGCATTGATGTGATAACTATTACAGTATAACCATTTTGGATACAAAAACGGTATAATGAGAGGTACCATAGGTTACAAGACCGTATCCATTCACCCAGAGTGTACCGGCTTGCCCTCTGGAGAATGAAACCAACTGTCCTCTCCAATATAAGTCTTTAACCGAGACCAGCTTTGTCTGTGGACAGACGTTATACCTCGCAGTGCTTGTAAATAATGATGTTTTTTAATATTTTAAAAGGTTTTACGTACTGTTTTTATGTGATTGCACCATTGTGGAAGCCTGTGGTTGCCATTAGTGACTATTCCATTAATGTGCATATGACGATAAACCTGTCCCCAGACAGTCAGTAAACATTAACAGGAAGTGTGCGTGGGACGCCGTCTTGACCTTCTCATCGTTCATGTTCTGCTCCTCATGCGCAAGTATGCCTACGCATATTTCACTCAATGATTGCTCATTAAAAAGACTGGTCAAAACACTGATCAGAATTCAAGACTCACACGGTCTTGAATAGCTACCGAGACCCAGTGTATTCTCGGTGAAACACAGCGCATAGATAGAACACAATGATGGAATATTCCACTTTAATTGTAGGAAGGGGGAAAAACAAGAGCTGCTGGCAGGCGGCAGTAAAAGCATGAGATTAACGCAGGGTTTTTTTTCACCTGAAATGTTAATTTAAGGGTTTGTGGAGCAAACACCGTCGTATCCTCATATGAAAAAGTAATCCTTCCACCCTTATTGCTAACCAAGACTCCAAACCCAAGTACACTCCCCTGGTTCAACCTCAGAGTACCTCAGGTTTCAATAACTATTTTTTCTGTATTTATCTTATAGTAAGGCCCATCAACCCAATGAGTCAATACAATTTTATTGATATGGCACTTTTCATGCAAATAAGCATTTAAATGTGCTTATCAATGGAAACAACTAAATCCAACAAATCAACAAGAAATGTAGTTAAAAATTCAGTCACAGAGGGAGGGAGTGGGGGGGAGATTCAAACCAGAGATGACACGCTACTTCCTCTGAAGAAAGCTCAACTAAAAAGGTTTGTCGTAAGATTGTGTTGGAAGACATCATACAACTGTATAAGGCGATATATCACTGCATTAACAGCATCCTGAGATACTGTGAAATTCATTAATTGATCTATATTCAACCAGGCTCATATGCTGTACATGTATCATCCATAAGTCACCATATCCCAGGCCTACATCCTGTATGGCTGATGGTAGTGGAGATATAGCGCAGCAGGGGTGGAAGGACCCTGGATGTTGATGCAGCACGATGAGTCCGGCAGGGCAGATGTGCAGAACAGCTGTCCAGCTGGCGGGCCGATACGGGCAGGGTGCGGTAGGTGGCGTGTGGAAACAGCCACCATGCTAATAGCCACCTAACGCTTCTTAGAAGACACTTACATCACAGAATTGAAATTGGATCATGCTCACTGCTTGTCTTGTTGACACCTTTGCTTGTCTGTTTTTAGACATATTTATTTAGCTGTCTGATTATGAGTAAGTGTAAGCCACATTTGACCGATAACCCACGTTGACAGCAGTTTATCTTTTAAGAATCAAAACTGCGCCACAATCCAATATGTCTCTTGTATTCATGTTGCCCCTGGTGAAATGAGGTCCCATTATTTTCCCTGTCTCTTATGATTGTTTGTAAGATGATTTGTTTGCACCATCGTGCTAGTTTTCTATCACTAGATAGATACTTTGCTTCCCTTCAATGCAGCAAAGTGACGAGTTTGCTCTTTTGTGATGAAAAATAAAAACTTTTATTAAAAGATGACTACTTTATTATATTTGTATCTCCATACTTTTGTTCCACAGTATCAGTTCCACAAGATCTGCTGCTCTATCTCTCGCTCTATCCCTCTCCCCCCCTCTCCCTCTCCCTCTGTCTCTGTCTAACTGTCAGAATCATGTGTTTGTGATTTGCCTGGACGAGCCTGCCACTGTATGGTAGCCTGTGATTGACATGCGATAGTGCTGAGTAGAAGTTTGTCATTTTAGGACTCGACACCCAAGTCATTACCGGCTGCCCCCTCTGCCTGTTATAACTTAATGAAACACACATCGGGCTGGGGACTGTATAGTCGCACACTGCTAACACTACTCACAGTTTGACAGATCTTTGACTTGGTGACTGCTGTGAAAAGTGGTTTATGCTAACAGAAGAACTTCGATTGGCTTTAGCACTTAATAATGATATGAATGGCTGGCAATATTGGAAAGTTTTTGTCTCCTGAAACATATTGCATTTTAAAAAGTATCTGTACTTTGTCATTGTTTTGAATATAAGTCACTCTGAAGCCACGTAAACACTCGGGTCCCATGTTTTTTTTCATAGTACTCGTAAAAGCATTTTTCTCATAAAGTGATCTATAAATAATAGATGAAGTAGCATACTAAAAAGAGGCTGGAACAGACTTGATAGCCAAGTCGCTATAAGGCATTTGACTGCCGGCAGGAAGGTACAAAGGAGTCTTCAGAAGTCAAACTCGATTCTACTTATTAAGGTGCCCTATCGTGTTACTTTTACTTAAGTGCACTTCAAATTTGAGTGGACTCATTTGAACTGCACTTCATAGGTAGAATGGAATTAGACTTGCGAAGACATTAAGAATCAAACATTATACCTTTGTATTAATTCAAACCCTAACCTAGAACTTTACTCTAAAACCAAATACAAGAACCAGAAACATTTGTATGTCTCTCATCAACACACACACACACACGCACGCACGCACGCACGCACGCACGCACGCACGCACGCACGCACGCACGCACGCACGCACGCACGCACACACACACACACACACACACACACACACACACTAACAAACAAAAACACTGTTATTAATGAGTGCTGTTAATTAGTATGGGTGTTCCTGCAAAATGGAACATCACTTTCTTGTACTATCACATTACCCTCATTATGCCGCACACTTATACCATCACATCTTGTTCATTACATCGATCTCATTACGTCACTCTGTTGTACCATCACTCTCACAACATCACTCTGTTGTACCATCACATCACTCTCATTACATCACTCTGTTGTGCCATCAGATCACTCTCATTACATCCCTATGTTGTACCATCACATCACTCATTACATAACTCTGTTGTACCATCACATCACTCATTACATCACTCTGTTGTACCATCACATCACTCATTACATCACTCTCTTGGCCCATCACATCATTCCCATTACATCACTCTGTTGTACCATCACATCACTCTGATTACATCACTCTGTTGTACCATCACATCACTCTGATTACATCACTCTGTTGTACCCTAACACCACTCTCATTACATCACTCTGTTGTACCTTCACATCACTCTGATTACATCACTCTGTTGTACCCTAACACCACTCTCATTACATCACTCTGTTGTACCTTCACATCTCTCTGATTACATCACTCTCTTGGACCATCACATCACTCTTATTACATCACTCTGTATGGAAACACAAGAAAGTATCTTATTTATTTTACATTTGTTTTAATTTTA
The DNA here is from genome assembly GCF_949987615.1 of Pollachius pollachius. NCBI lineage: Eukaryota > Metazoa > Chordata > Actinopteri > Gadiformes > Gadidae > Pollachius > Pollachius pollachius. Next base: position 37,236,807 of record NC_136935.1, on the reverse strand, counting down.
TTTATTTTATTTTAGGATAATTTCATAGGCCAAGATGTAGTCTGAGCAGAAGAGTTTTCCGTCTGAGACGGAAGATGGGTTTCAGCTCTCCTGATGTGGCTGGGGATCACCAGCTGGGCCCCCCTCGTAATGACGGAGAGGCAAGCCGCCGCACTCTCTCATCCAATAACATCACTCTCTCATCCAATAACATCACTCTCTCATCACATAACATCACTCTCTCATCAAGTCACTCTCATCACATCCCTCTCACCCCGTCACATCACTCTCTCATCACATCACCCTCTCATCAAGTCATTTTCTCATCAGATTGCTCAATCATCACCCTCTCATCCCAGAACATCACTCTCATCACATCACTCTCTCATCACATCACCCTCTCATGTAGTCACTCTCTCATCACATCACTTTATTCTCCCATCACTTCTCTTTCCCATTACTAGTCTTCTTCTCTGTCTGATTGTCTGTCTACCAGACCTATATGTGTGAAATATGGACCGGACTTGCTCCAGCTGACCTACCGGGTCTAAAGTGTTCAGATTCTTACTAGCCATTCTTACACCTACACACACACCTTGAGAGCGAGAGTGGTAGAGAGAGAGAAAGGGAGGGAGAGAAAGAGTTTAAATTGTTAATTTGACATCAATGAACATTTGTACTTTGAGCGAACACTTTGTGCCTTATGCAAGAGGGTGTAAAAACAAAGACAGGATAATTAAAATAAGCGAGACATGAATGGTGGTTATAAAATAGTCGACCCGAGTAGTTTTCTCGACAAGGATGAGGCAACAAAGTGTAACAAAAACAGTGTCAATCAGATCTAAATCACAGTGCTCATTAAAAGTAGCCCGTACATGATAGAAAGGCACATCACAGAACAAATGAATCATTCGGGCTAAACGCTCAAAACGAAAGAAAGAAAAATAGTAGTCATACCATATGCTGAACCACTCATTATTAAGTACAAATATAGACCAGTTTAAGGGTTTCAGGGGAATGAAACTGGGAAGGCGATAATTAGCCGGGGATGTGTGGGGGGACGCAAAGGGAGCAAGAGCTGAAGCCGACCCCTGGGACACATGGTGGGGGAGATGAAGGCGAGGCTGGGAGCTATAGCCAGTCGCTAAGAAACTCCCGGGGTAACTTTGGTCGAGAAAAACTTTCTTGAGAGTTGTCGAGGATATGGATGAGCGACCAAGAGCACCGATTCCTACGTCTCTGTGGTTAACTGACTGCCTTCCGAAATGCGTGTTTTTTTCTCTCTTTTCTCTCCGGTGAGTCTGAACGGATGTGAACACTTCATCCTAATTAAAAGAGACGGAGCTTGAGTCCAGGAGCTGTCAACGGCATACGATTCATTTAAATTGAGATACACCGTGGAAACGAACGGTTTCCATACAGACTAAATTGCTGGCATTTTGTCATTTTAACATATAATCTAAAAGCACTGCATTGAGTCGCTGCAGTGAGTCAGAGGCCAAGGTGGACCATATATTATCTGCTGTGCTTTACTCCCACAGGAAGATATTTATAGCCTAAGCAATGTTAAAAACAACAACAATTTTTTTGACATTAGTTGTATGCTATAAACAACTCTTGCTTCCAGCTTGGATGCCTTCATGCCTTCATGCTTATTATTACATTATGCTAGAGATTGACAAAGATGTCGTAGAGCGCTAAAGCAAAACGAAATTGGGGCTTTGGTTTAAATGGACAGTGAATACATTGAGTCCCTGGCTGACACACAGAGAAAACACAACCATCTGTCACTCAGTAAAAAATGACTTGCTACATTTGCCCATAGAAGCGTCTTACAATATGCGTACATACATTCATTAGAAGGCTATGGGTGAACCGCAACCCAAACTCGCTTTTCAAGATGATCTTCGCCCGGATGTCTTTGTTCCACCAGGAGTCGCTGTTGTGTAGGAATGAGCAGAGAAGGCGGTCCGGTTACGAGCCATTCATATTTACCACTAGTGTGGTTTCATGAGAAGATGGTAGTTTGGCACATCGCCATTCAATAGTATTATCTTCAAGCTTTTGAATATGTGATCGCTCTCTCCATCCATAGGTTTTTCCCTGAACATCAAATGTATGTTTGGGTGTTGATGAGGATTTCAAACAAATATTTTGCCTTGCAGTCAAGACCATTACATAAGAAGAGAGAGAGAGAGAGAGAGAGAGAGAGAGAGAGAGAGAGAGAGAGGAGAAAAAGAGAGATAGTCGGAGACGAGATACAAGAGAGCCAGCCAGAGCTAGAGAGAGAGGGATGGAGAAGGAAAGAAAGATATAGAAAAAATTGGTTGGATACAGAGGGAGAGAAAGAGAGTGGGATATAGATATAGTTTGCTATGGAACAGGCAGAGAGAGAGAGGTAAAGAGAGAGATATAGTTGGCTGTGAAACAGAGCTATATAGAAAGAGAGATGAAAGAGAGTGAGCTATAGTCGGCTATGGGACATTGAAAGCAATGGAACAGTGAGGGAGAGAGAGTTATTGAGAGATTGGAGAGTGTGTGTGTGGTTTTATGTGACTGTGCATGTGTTATGGGACAGTGTGTGTGTGGGTTTATGGGACAGTGTATCTGTGTGTGTGTGTGTGTGGGGGGGGGGGGTTGGCACAGTTTGTGTGTGTGTGTGTGTGTGTGTGTGTGTGTGTGTGTGTGTGTGTGTGTGTGTGTGTGGAAGGGTTATGGGAAGGTGTTTGTGTGTGTGTTGGAGGGGGGGGGTAATGGGACTGTAAGTATGTCTGAGGGCCATGGGACAATGTGTGAAAGGGGTTATGGTATAGTGTGTGTGTGTGTGTGTGTGTGTGTGTGTGTGTGTGTGTGAGTGTGTGTTTGTCTGTGTGTGTGTGTGTGTGTGTGTGTGTGTGTGTGTGTGTGTGTGTGTGTGTGTGTTTATTGGGCTTCATTAGACCAGGCCCAGCATCCTCTGCTGGCTCTGCTTCTCCTGATTCAGCACTTATCATCCCCATATGCACACAGACCGCATCTGCACACACAGACACACACACACACACCAACACACCATCACACACACGTTCATGCACACACACACAGAAACACACACACACACACACACACACACACACACACACATAAACACCCCCCTGCTACACACACACACGCACACACACACACACAAACACACACACAAACACACACACACACACACACACACACACACACACACAAACACACATACACACACACACACACACACACACACACACACACACACACACACACACACACACACACACACACACACACACACACACACACACAACACACACACACACACACACACACACACACACACTCACATCAGCATGCAGTCAAGCGCAGTGGGGTCCAGTGGAGGGGCCGTCCTCAGAAGCCCAGTGGAGGAGTGCTGTTGCCCTCAGATTATCATCATTGTGACAGAGGGCTGGTCAGATAACAAGACTTTTCTTTCGCATGTTCATAAACCAGGACCCAGATACATACACAATAAGGCTACGCACACCATTACAAAGAAACAAAGAAGAAAACAAAGGAAATGTGTTCATGCCGCTCAGATTAGGTGTTTATAAAATGCTTTCAAAATGCTTCGATTTTTAAACAAGCCAGTTGAGGTTGAGAAAAGGTTTGAATATAAAAGATGGTTTTAACTTCAGGTCTAAATTAGGGGTTGGGGCTAGAAAATATTTTCAAAAGTAGATGAGCTTTCACCAAGCAGAGAGACTGACGCGTACAATTTGATCCAACTACTTACTGTCTCTGTCCATGTGAATAATCTAGGGATGAAAGTCTGAAATATGAATGTCTTTCCAAATGGGCCGGGCGGCCCGCAGCCCGTTAATGAGGCAGCGTGGTGTCACTAGACGAGGGGTGTAGAAAACCTGGGTGTGGTCCAGACCCTCAGGTAGCAGGTGGAATCAGGACGGCCGGACACATTCAGCGACATCTAAAGAGGGAAATAACCTACTGTATGTGTGGCAAATCGATTAGAAAAGGAGGTTAGGGTTAGATTTGGGGTTTGGGTAGGGTAGGGTTAGGATTAGGGTTAGGGTTTCATGTTTGATAGACTTCTTCGTAGGTTGTTTGTTCTGAGCCCAGGCTGCCTTTCAGCTGCCAGGTGGCGTGTTGGAGCTTTCGGAAACAAGATCTAGAGGCGGCTGATAGAGTGAGATGATATCTTCTTTTGATCTCTTGTCTGTGTCTGAGTCATGAGTAAATTTCTCGGCTGTTGGTGTTAAAATACAACAAGGACGTCAGAAAAGAGGTAACAAGGGAAACTTTGGGAGAGAAATAGAGTGAAATTATTTCAGTTGTTGAGAGTTGAGTGTGACTTTACATTGAAAACCATACAGAATACGGTTGGTCTGGCCAGCCAACATCAAGAACTACACAAACAACCCTTATCCAATAATCATGCGGGCAAGATAGGCCAGCGGTCAGCGCATTTGAGTCGTTGCCAAAAGGTTCTTGGTTTTGACCCTTTACTCCGCAGTACCCAATCCCTGAGCAAGGGTATAACAAACACCACATGCTTAATAACGTCAAATAAATTCACCTTCCAATAGGGAACAGTGGTGTTCTATGGGTAATGTCGGCAGTCAGGGAAAGAAACCTCATTAGAAAGGCTTACATGTTTTATGAAAGGACACACAGAACATATATTCCAGTGAAACCATGAAAATAATGACCATATATAAAATAACCAGTTCACCAGTCCACATACGCACATGACATTTTTATAAGCTTAATTATTTTGCTCTCTATAATAAGTTTTTTTTTTTTTTGATTAAATTTAGCAATTTTTTTGTTATTTCCTATTTCCTATTTAGTAGGTCTATGACTATTTCCATAGGACTTTTCACACTTGTATACTGTTTATATAAATAGCATTATCAGCCACAATATTATGACTATTTGTATTAATTACTGTTAATCACCCTCTTTTTTTAATCAGCCCTCCTCCCTGATCACCCCTTCTTAACCCCCTCCAAGGCCGTGGATCAATACCCCCTCGCGTGGGGGTCCTCTCATGACGACCAGCAACCCACTCTGCTCATCGCTGACGAGGACTGAGAGGCGGTCGATACTGAGAAGGCCCTGCAGGGGACACACTCAGAATAAACATGTTACCTGAACACGTGTCAAGGTAGAACACATCCCTCTCTCTCAGGCACATACACGCTCCAACGCATGCACGCACCCACCACACCTATAAATATTGACAGCTGAAGCACCAGCTATCATCAGCTCTCTAGACAAACACACACAGACTTTCTCGACAAACACACACACACACGTGTGCACACTTGTACATTCTCAGACACACACACACACACACACACACACACACACACACACACACACACACAAATGAACACACACAGGCACACACACACCTGCACCCATAGATGCTGACAGCTGAAGCATCAGCTATCTTCAACTCTTGGTTTCGCCGTAACTATACACACGCAAATACACACACACAAATCACATGCACACACACACAAATTCTTAAATACACACACGCACATGCACATTCTCACACACACTCACACACACATTCACACACACACCTCCATTTATCATATGGATAGCTGATAAGCTCTTGGTTTTCACTAGATACACACACAACTTTGACATCAACCTCTGCACATGGATTGTGTAAATGTGCAGATAAACAGTTGGGTGGCGCGCCTTGTGCATCACATGTGAAAGGGTCTACCCGGTGCTGATGGTCATAATTAGTGGCGCTCCGGGGTGACAGTATTACAGAGGAGAGTACTACAGGTCTCTGAGGGCCGGCAGAGAGAGAAAGAAAGAGATTGGGAGTGTTTGTGAGGCTCATGTGTAGGCGACCAGCACCTAGTTCCTCTGATGGCCTTGAGGTGGTTGCAGTAGGACCTGTGTACACAGTGTCCAGTATGGATCAGTTCCCATAATGGTTGCAAAGAATTGCCAGGGTCTGTAAAACGCTAATGTCCACCGTCATAGCGCAGTGTGTGAACCACTATGGTAACCTCAAGGGTGCTAAGTCCACAACTTCTGCAGCCTATGGTTGCTGCTGCTGTGTGTGTGTGTGTGTGTGTGTGTGTGTGTGTGTGTGTGTGTGTGTGTGTGTGTGTTTGAGTGTATGTGTGGGTGTTTGTGTGTGTGTGTTTGTGTGTGTGTGTGTGTGTGAGTGTGTGTGTGTGTTTGTGTGTGTTTGTGTGTGTGTTTGTGTGTGTGTGTGTGTGTGTGTGTGTGTATGTGTGTGTGTGTGTGTTTGCGTGTGTGTGTGTGTGTGGTGTGTGTGTGTGTGTGAGAAGCACAATGCGGTGCCTGGTGTGAAGTGATTTGCAGCCAACATGAAAGCAAAGGGAAATGGATTACCAGGAGAAACGGTTAGTAGCTGTGTGTTGTGTATGTGTGAGTAAGTGTGGGAGTGTGTCTGTATGTGTTTATGCATTTAAGAGAGTGAGCATGAGTTTGTGTGTGTATTTCAGCTTGTGATTTTTTCAAATGGCGCTATGTATGTGTGTGTGTTTGAGATATGCTTGTGTGTGTGTGTTTGTGTGTGTTTGTGTGTGTGTGTGTGTGTGTGTGTGTGTGTGTGTGTGTGTGTGTGTTTGTGCGTGTGTGTGTTTCAAATATTATGTAGGTGTGTATGCTGAATTATTAACCGTCACATTGCCGGAACAGGACGAGGTAAGAGGAACCATTACTCTTTATCATGTAGTGCAGATAGCTGGGCGCTGGAGATAAATATTCCATCCTGGAGGTGTTAAATACCTCATTAGTGGCACTTCCACCTGCCGAACCATGCCAGAGTAAGTTACACAACCATTACAAGCTATATATCTGTCACAGAGCCACCAAAAGGCTAGCAACATTTATTTTGTTTGGAGCATATGAGATGCTGTAGCCCGCAGCTAAATGTAGCTCCTCTAGCAACACTCGGCGGTGTGATGCCGCAGTAGATGCGGTACTGACAGTATTCATAAATTAGTTTTGCACAGACTTTTATCCAGAGCGACGTACGGTGGAGGTGTTGTGTTTGGATTGACATCATCATCGCGCAGGTGCTCAAGGAGGTCTGAAGGTAGACTCTGGGGTTTGAACCCAGAACCTTTCATTTGCTTGCAGTCAGACACCTCAACCACTAGGCATTTCCTTCTCCTGGGATAGTTTAGTTTAGTAAATACGGTTTGGTGCTTAATTTTGTGGTTGAGCTTTGGATGGTCTGGCAGTAACTAGTCTGTTACTATCCTGTAGCCAGCCAGTTACTATCCTTTAAACAGCCTGTTACTATCCTTTTGCTATCCTGTTACTAGCCAGTTACTAGCCTGTATAAGCTTCTTAGCATCCTGTTACCAGCCAGTTATGTTAGTAGCCTGTTCATATCCTGTTGCTAACCGGTTGCTGCCCTGTTTCTAGCCTGTTGCCAGCATTTTCCTTGCCTGTTCCTAGCATGGCAAGTATCAGGCTGACTTGATGAGTTTCTATGGCAACGGTAGATTTAAAGCCAGAGTCCCTGACCCTGGCTTTGTCCTCTATCTGTGAAGGAAGGGCACAGAGTTGTGCTGACAGATTTAAGGAGAGGGGATGTTATTATTAATTTATCGTCTCGTTAGGAAGGCACATCATCAGCATAGTGCCCCTTTAAATGCGGGGCATGTTGAGTTATGGTGTGTGAACTGTGGATCACAATCCTAATATTAACACTATCACGCTACATTGTATCCACCTGGTGTGCACTTGCACGCACACCCTCACCAACACGCGCATGCACACGGGCCCACACAAACGCACGCATGCAGGCACACGCCCACTTACACACAATCTACGCCTTCAAAACGTACAGCAAAACAGTGGAATTTGAAGCATTCCACTCAATCTGCTTGAGAATCTGAACCACATCACATATATTCACCTGGGGGACGCTGACCTAAAACATGAGATGAACAGGCAATCCTTGCCAGCTGCCAGGAAGTGCATATCTGGGCGCCTGATGCAAAAGTGTGCACAGCATTGGCAGTGTTGGAAACACCGTCCACAGACTCCCATACCAATCATTACAATTCTTGTCCGCTTCTTGTCGTCTTTTGTCTACATCTGTTCTACTCTCCTACCCCCTCTTGTAACATCTCTCTCCCTCTCTACCTCCCCCTTCTCCCAATCTCTCTAGCCTCTCTCCCTCTTGCTCTCTCTCTGTCAGATGTTTAATCAGTCCATCAGGCCTCCATTGCTCCAGAAGGTGGTGAATTATTGATGGTGAAGCCAGGAGGTATAGGAAGGGGAGAGAGGGAGAGAAAGGGAGAGGGAGAGAGAACGTAGGATGAAATAAGGAGTTTATGGAAAAGAGATGAAAAGAAAATGAGAGATGGAGGGGAGAGAGAGAGAGAGCATGCGGGACAGAGAGCGACAAGGGGGAGAATATTTATGGAAAGGAGAAGAGATTAAATAGGAAATGAGAGATGAAGAGATAGAGGAGGGTGAAGAGGCAGGAAAGAGAGAGAGAGAGAGAGAGAGAGAGAGAGAGAGAGAGAGAGAGAGAGAGAGAGAGAGAGAGAGGGAGGGAGAGAACGAGAGGATGAAGTGAATCAAAGGGATGGGTTTTAATTAGGTTTTTCTGGGTGAGTCAACTTCCACACAGGCACACAAAAACCCTGATCACCATAGAACAGGCAGGGTTTACAGAAGTGTGATTGAGTGTGGATGTATGACTGGATGAATGCGAAGCAATCATTGTAAAGCACTTCCAGGAGTGGTAGGGATTAGAGAAGCACTGTATAAATACCCTGTTGTAGTCCCTTTGGGCCCCTTCAGATCCACCAAGGCCCCAAGACCTGTGTTCCTCCTGTTGTTTGCTTCTTCAGAGGCCAGTGCGGTGCAGTTCAGTAGGGTTGTTCTCAAGTAACATAAGAAACAAACAGAATAGTTTTCTTAGGTCATTATGTTTTACTGTGAAGCTGATGACATGGCATCCACATGGTATCATTACATGTTCGCACACTTTTTATTATCTGAGTCATAAAACGTGGCGATTGAAGTTAGGCTTTTGCTCTTTGTTGAAATTGTGAATTTGGCGTATGTAGATAAAACCCCGGGTATTAATGAAAATAGGTTTCTATGGCTGCCCTCTCTGACTATCATCCATGAGACAAGCAGAGAAGCAAACGCTTAAAATACAAACGGACAAACAGGCCGGTATCTTGGCGAAACACCGGCTTGGAGAGACAGAGATGTTACTGGCGTTATTAAACCAATAAAAACACTAACTGCCGCTTCTGCCAGCAGCGAGTGTCGGATTGAGCGGAGATTGAACCAGAAATGAAAACAAACACCGTGGGATACCTGTTAGGATCACAGCTAGCTCCCATGCTGAGCCACCGCCAGATGCCCGCCGAGCAGGCGGTAAACACCTCTTCTGGGCCTCACTTCAACTCTTCACTTTCTTGTCTTTCTGGTTAAGGTTTCCTCCCACAAATGTTTTTTTTTGTGCTTCACAGGTGTGTCATTTCAGTACATTCCCCAGTGGGGTTTGAAATAGAGAGCAATTCAGTGCTCCTCATAACTGGGATCGTTGACCATTCGCAGTAGAGTTACTGGCTTCATTTCCTGATTGAATTCACCCCGAAAGTGAGGTGCTGATTTGAAAGCCGAGCCACAGATTTGGGATAGGGGTTGGGGAATCTTCCAAAAGAGAAAAAGGCAGATGTACTGTGCATTTGAGGATGCATTAACTTACCACAGAGAGAGAATATATGCTTAGTTTGTATTTGATGTACTTTCTGTTAGGATGGAAAATTTTGAGCATTGGGATGCTGTATCGTTTTAAGGTGAAGGGCGTTGAGGTGTTGGGGGGATTACAGCAATTCAAACTTCATGTCCGGACGCCAGGGTTGCATTCCGATTGGGTGTCTACGATCCCAAAAAAGACTGGAAACA